>NC_045444.1:107249141-107549141 GCF_002776525.5 Piliocolobus tephrosceles | reverse complement strand
AGGCAAATTTAAAGATAAACACTTCTAGACTTATGTATCCTATTTTGAAAGACCTAAACCAAAATCTTTGGGCAGTGCTTCTTATTTTTTATTACTCAGTAGGTCTGGTTGATAGTGAATCTTTCCTCTAACACCAATCTCTCCAGCAGACCTTTCTTTTTTTTCAGTCTTTATTTTGAACAATTGGATATGATCTTAATTTAATATTTTTGGCTCAAATAATTAAAGTATCCAGGGAAAAATTCAGTTCTATACAGATACAAATAATCTTAAGGGATGCCTCAAGGGCTTTCCTGACATGGGAAAGAGCTCTGAGAAGTATTATATGGTGAAACCAGATTCAGCTATCATTTCTGAACTTCCAAGGGGAGAATCACATTAGTCTAATGAAGAGAATAAAAAAATATCCCTGCACGTACTAATTTGAGCAGCAAAATGATCTGGAGAAGTTGGAGATCTTGATAAATGGGGCCAAGTAATTGACAGAGTGTTATAATTAGGGCAAGGCATCTGTCAGTTAATTACCTTTTCCTCAATAAAGAATTACAATTTTTACATGTTCCCATAGCTTATGATTTCTAGCTGTGATTATCTTCTGTGTTCTCACCTATCTAAGTTTTACAGATAGAAATCATTACAAAGAGAATTGCCTAGCTATCATCTCTGAAAAACAAACTGGACAAATGAAAGGTAAAGAATATTTGGCTGGATAAGACATGAATTTGGCAGAAGGGATCTAAATTGCAGAAAGGTGATTTACTATTTCAGGCTGTCTTTGTGTGTGATTCAGGCTAACTATCTAAGTTTGGCCGCTCATTTGTTCACATGTTCATTTATTCCACAAACCTTTATGAATACCTAATACTGTAATAGTTCAAGGGGATAAAAATGTCCTTTAAGGAACTTACGGTTTAGTGGACTAGATTTACAAATAAACAAAAAAAGGCAATGGGAACAGCATTGACATCCATTAGCTCTGTCTGTGTTGAGAGAACTAGGGAAAGATTTTAGAAGAATGAGAAAGGCATGAACAATAAATAGCCTTGGATCTTTAGAGCAAGGGTCTATCTACTTTTAATTGCACACCCTTTTCAGAAAAAAAATATTTTGAGTATTGGCCATCATGATGCACACATCATTGATAAGCTATATGCATGTACTAGTGTCAATCTGCATATTAGATATTTGTAGAATTTATTTTATTTTTTAGACAAATAGGAACAGAAAGTCTGATTTTATTTAATACCTCAATAAATTCTTATGCAGTCCTTGGCTTATGCATACCTCACTTTGAAGACCTGTTGCTTCAGAAAACTTAATAGTAAGTGTTCCAATACAGTTCAAGTTCAAGATGTTTAGGTAGCAGAGCCAATAGATAATACTGAAAAGTTGGTCAATGGTTAGACAATAGTGACAGGTGCCCTGTGGCTTGTGTTTCCCAAAATGTGTTCCATTGAATATTAATACGAATTCATTGAAATAAAAATAAAAGATTTCTGCTGTCAATTAAGTTGGGAAAATGCAAGATTGAAGTATAAAATTCCATTATGTGTGGGATTAATATTCGGTGATTCAACATGGCTTTATGGATGCATATGTTCTTTTCTTCTAAACTCTTAAGAGACCATGTTTTCCATCTCATTTTTATTCAATGGTTGAAACTATTGAAGGGTTCTGCAAATATGAGGTTCATAAAAATTGACACCACATTTAGAATGGAATTCTGGCATTTAGAGATAGGAAAAATATGACTCCATTAGACTTATATTCAAGAGACTTTTCTTCCTTATATTGTTCTCACTTTTTTTCACTAGGTATTAGTTAATGAATTACTCAGTAATTTTGTTTTGACTTGAAATTAGTAATGTAAAAACTCTTTTCCCAGACCAGTTATTTGAGGAAGCAAAACAAATAACCATCTTTCAATTGCCAATGGAGGGGCTCCCTAACTGTCTGAAATACTGGAAACTTGCACCATTTTCTTAAACTTTCAGAGAGGACCACTCTTAAAATATGCGAATGTTTCATCTGCAGAGGAGTGAAATGTCTAGATGACTGAAGATTATTCTTTTGTTTTGGAGAGAGATATTTCTGAAATGCTACACACAGCCCTGCTGTCACAAAGAGAACATAACAGACACAAGTTAATTTTTATCCAATGACACAGAATTGTAATTATCATCATTAATCACCGTACCATGATTGACGAAACCATGATGTACTTGGGAGTTCTTGCTGTATAACGTTGCTTCCCACTATACTACCTGACTCCAAACTGGTTTCTTCAGAGTATTTGTGTCTGCTTTTTAATAATTATTTTTTCACACATTTTACTGTCAAATAAATAGATGTAATGTATAATAAACATATATTATGTGTGTATATTATACATTTGCATATATGTGTGTGTGTGTATATATATATATATATATATATATATATATATATATATATATAACTGCTACCCATGCTCTCACCTCTAACATTCTTCTTCTAATTAAATCCAATAAATCATGCTTATGAAAATTCATATGGTGGTATATGAGGGCTCTTCTATGAAATAGCTTATGTTTTCTATTTGAGTCTCTCAAAGATCATCCATTTCTGTAGATTTATCATTACATACATTTATTGAACACTTAAAACACAGCAAGCATTTTTACATGTAATTTTCCCTTTAATTTTTGCAATAAGAGTGCAAATCAGATATTATCAACTATATTTTCATGTGAGTGGGGTTTCCAGATTTAGCTAATAAAAATGCAGGATTTCTAGTTAATACTGTGTTTCCCATAAATAAACACATTTTTATGTCTTAAGGGACATACTTATGTGAGACATAATTACACTACAAATTACTTGCTCATTATCTGAAATTCATATTTGTGTGCTCTGCATTTTATCTGGTGATCTTACATGTGAGAAGATTAAGTTCAGAGAGTTTAGAAATCTACAAAAATTTACAAGTCTAGCAAGTATTAGAGTTGAAATTTAGACATTGGTCTTTTGACTTCAAGTTTAGGGTTCACGAAGACTGTTTTCCATATTGCTGAAAATACTGAAAGCATGTCTTCCAGATAAGTAGTGATGTAGTTTGCATCTGCGTCTCCACCCAAATCTCATGTCAAATTGTAATCCCCAATGTTGGGGTGGGAGCCTGGTGAGAGGTGATTAGATCACAGGGGTGGATTTCCCCCCTGCTATTCTTGTGATTGTGAGTTCTTATGAGATGTGGTTGTTCATGAGATCTGGTTGCTTAAAACCACGTAGCATCTTCCCCTTTGCTGTCTTCCTCCTGCTCTAACCATAGTAAGATGTGCCTGCTTCTCCTTCCCTTCTGCCATGATGGTAAGTTTCTTGAGTCCTCCCCAGTCATGCTTTCTGTACATCCTGTGAAACTGTGAGTCAATTAAGCCTCTTTCCTGTATAAATTACCCAGTCTTAGGTAGTTCTTTAGAACAATGAGATAACAAACTAATACAATGAGCTATAGGACTCCTATATCAAGTTACTTACATATTAGTTTCCTGGGTTTGCCATAACAAATTGCCACAAATTGAGTGGCTTAAAATGACAGAAATGTATTGCCTCGTAGTTCTGGAGGCCAGAAGTCCAAAGTCAAGGTGCTGGCAAGGCTGTGCTCTCTCTGAAGGCTCTGGAGAGAGATCCTTCCTCACCTCTTCCTATCTTTTAGTGGTTACTGAGAGTCCTGACTGTCCTTGGCTTCTGGCAGCATAGCCTCTGCTTCACATGGCCTTCTTGTGTGTGTCTGCGTAAGCGTCTCTCGTTATAGAAGGACGTCAGCTATTGGGCCTCCGTAATTCAGTATTATGTCACCTTAACTTGATTATATCTGCAAAGGCAATCATTTTGATAAGGTCACATTCACAGGAATTGGGGGTTAGAAATTGAAAATCTTTCCATTCAACCCACAATTACTAGTAATCCATTAATACACATGGGATATAAGAAGATTCTTAGCAACCTAGAAAACCTGGGAGACTAAACATGGAACCTGTAAGTGTGAGCAGGGATGGGGACACTGGAAGCATGTAGTGCTTCTGATGGGTAGAGCGAACATAGAGATAATTTACACACACCTTTATATATTTAGCATAGCTAGACACTCAAATCTGGATGTTTAGTAGTTGATATGATTTGGCTGTGTCCCCACTGAACTCTCACCAACTCTCACCCTGAATTGTAGTTCCCATAATCCCCACATATCATAGGAGGGACCTGGTGGGAGGTAATTGAATCATGGGGGTGGCTTCCCCCATGCTGCTGTCCTCCTGATCATGAGTGGGTTCTCATGAGATCTGATAGTTTTATAGCAGGCTTTTCTCCCTTTGCTTGGCAATTCTTCCTGTCATCATATGAAGAAGGACATGTTTACTTCCCCTTCTGCAATGATTGTAAGTTTCCTGAGGCCTCCTCAGTCCTGTAGAACTGTGAATTAATTAAACCTCTTTCCTTTATAAATTATGCAGGCTCGGGCAGTTCTTTATAGCATCATGAGAACACACTAATACAGTAGTGCCAGGAGGTATGTACTGTGATTTTCACCTTATTTTATAGATGAGGAAATGGACACAAAGATGCTAAATAATTCATTTAAGATGATGCAGCTAATATGGGATGAAATTGAGATTTAAGCCTGGGCACTCTGACCTTGGAATCCACATTCTTCACATTTTTCTAGGTCAGTTTAGGGGTAGAGGAGGCAGAAGGAAAGGCAACTTGAGGAAGGAAAGTAGTAAGAAACACAGAGCACTGCAGTTTTTCTGTTGGTTTTTGTTTTGTGCTGGTTTTGCCTGCCGTCATTGCTGCTTTGGTTTATGTGGAGCAGAGGGTCTCATACCTAACCGAGCATCCGAATCACCTGGAGGACTTGTTGAAACACAAGTGGCGGGCCCCTCTCCAGCGTTTCTGATTTCACAGGGCTAGGTTGAGGCAGAATTTGCATTTCTCACAAGTTCCCATGTGATTTTGCTGCTGATGAGGGACCTCAGAGAACAACTGGCGAAGAGAAAATTGAGATGAGGTTTGAGTAGGAAATGATTTCCAAGTTCAAAGGGAATTGGAAAAGTATAACCATTTTATGAGCCGACTTCAACTCCCTTTAAAAATAATATGGTCAAATATTGTGTGTGTATGTGTTACATACACACACTCACACATACACAGTATACTTGTAGGATATATTAGAGATTCCTAGATTTATAACAACTGGAAAGCAGCATAGGAGTTATACCTTTGAAACAGAGGCTTGGATTCTAGTCCAGGCTTGTTCCTAATGAGTCAGGTCTTCTTGCCTCTAAGCCTCATTCCCTCCCACTCCCGTCCTCAGTATACAATAAGGCAGTTCAAATAGGGAAGTAAACAATCACATGGTGGTATCGAACCATTAATAGTCATTTTTGAGAAAAACAATGATATGGAAAAATCATCTCTAATATATTTTCTCCTATTAACTTTTTACACAAGCAGAAGTGTTCATTAAAAAATTCTAACATAATCACACAACCTCAAGTCATATATTGCTCACAAAACCCCCAGCCAGAGATAAATATTATTAGTATTTTGGATATCATCTTCCAAAGTGAGATAGATGCATACATGTAACATATTATGCATACTAATTTGTGACCTTTGTATTAGTAGTGTTCCATGCCCATGTTTGTATGTGTATATTTATGTGTGTATGTCACCATTTTTTACATTCTCATAGTATTACATTGCGTAGTTACCCCACAATCTATTTAACCAATCTCTCATTGCTGGGAATTTAAATTGTCCCTAATCTGGAGCTGATATGATAAAGGTGGTGATGAACCACCTGGCGCATAGACTTTGATGTACTTTTCCATTCTGGGGGGGGATTGGTGGGTCAAAGAGTAATCCCGCCTTTCACATTCATAAAATATTAAATCAGAACTGGTTCTGGGATGTGTCACGTGATGGTGCTTTTATCATGAATAGAAAGGCCATCCATATGTGTTTATTCTTTGTGTGTATAATGCAGGGAACTAAACTGTAAGAATATATCCTATCATGTTAATCATTATTATCTCTTGCTTCTTAGATACAAAACATTTTTCTTTTCTTTTTTATTTATTTATGTATTTTTTGAGAGGGAGTCTCCCTCTGTCATCCAGGTTGGAGTGCAGTGGTGTGATCTTGGCTCACTGCAACCTCCGCCCCCCAGATTCAAGCGATTCTCCTGCCTCAGCCTCCTGAGTGGCTGGGATCACAGGTGCCCGCCACCACACCTGGGTAATTTTTGTATTTTTAGTAGAGACAGGGCTTCATCATGTTGGCCAGGTTGGTCTCAAACTCCTGACCCCAAGTGACCCATCTCGGCCTCCCAACATGCTGGGATTACAGGCGTGAGCTACCGCGTCTGGCCTAAGGAGGTTTTTAAACTTTACTTCTTGTGGTTTTCTGTTATTTCCTAATTAGTCTACACTCAAGAATTAGTTGCAATTAGTATACAACTGCCTGAAAGTTGGAACCAGAAAAATGAGAAGTGGCTATCTGTGTGGGCAAAAGAGACAGCAAGAGAAGAATTTTTTTTTTTTTTTTTCTAGACAGCAGAGGAAGCACTTGGCTTAAAATAAAAAGCTTCAGCAAAGTTCAGATGAAATACATGCACTAATTCCTTCAGGTCCATAAGCCCCACGATATCCTCACAGAAAAGAGGCAAGACAGTCTGAAAAATCAAGTCGGAAGGACAATGCCAAGGCCAGCAGGCTCAATCTGCATAGAAGGCTGTTTGAGGGGGTTTGGGAAAGGCCACACTGAATTGAATTTCTTTTTTGTGAACCAAGGATCGCTGAGCTGATCCAACATCCACATCCTCTAGCCGGAAGGCTGCAAGGTGCGAGCTTCAAGGAGCTAAGACTTCAGGGAGCCCTTTCTGACTGGGAGCCCATTCAAACAGGGAGAGCCCGCCAGCAGGGGAAATTTGGGCTCAGCAGATGAGTGTGAAGGAACATCGGTCCGGCCAGTGTTGACGTGGCAGGGTGTCAGCATTCAGAGCGGCAGCTGCTGCCAGAGCTCTGAGTGCCCAGACTGATAGGAGGAGGCTGGAGCCTTCCAAACAGGCTCATTCCAGGCACGCAGGAAATGTCGGAGGCAGCAGCCTGGTGGAGGGGCGGCGGCTGTTCTGCGTGGGTAGGTCTCTTTTGATTGATTCCCTGGTACAGAAGCCTGGTGACGGCAGTCAATCAGCACAGGATCTGTGTGGGGTGAGGAGAGAGAGAGGGGAGTGGGAGGAGAGGAGGAGGAAGGTGGAAAATGTGCCAAAAAGAACTTGTGGTGCCTTCCAGAGCCATCAGCTGGAAGAAAGCTCAGTGCTACCCTGCAGGAGAAAATGCTGGCTGAAGACCTCTGCTGAAAACAGGCAGCCACCGCAGCCAGGCAGGTCTCATGCCCATGGTGACCTTCATGGAGTGTGGGAGCCATCTCCAAGGGACTGCCTGTGGCCGCATTTTTCACCCTGCAGAGCAGAAAGAAGAGTCCTGTTTCCTAGCGGATGGGTGTGAGGAAGACACAGGCGGACACCTTGTGACTGTCTACAGCACCAAGAGGAAGCTGGTGTGATGTGGGCCTCCACCAGCTGGAGTGAAACTGGGAAGTCAGGCAGCCCTTGTCTTCACCCCATGGTTTCCTCCCCACAATAGGAGCATCTGTAAGACCAACAAATTGACATAAGTCCTGTGTAGATAAAAAAGTAGAGCACAACGCCAAGGAGGCTGGGCTCCAGGCAGCACTCTTCTCTAATTTTTTTCAGTTGAAAGGAATCTAGTTTATTAAGTAGATCTCTTGACATATAGACAGAAAATTTTAAATGAATAGATAAATAAATAAGGTAGAAGTCACAAATCTATCCTAAGATTATATATGCAATTAAATCCTCAGGAGTTCAGGATTGTAAGAATGGAGTTGAATCTAGAAACAAGAATCTGGCCAGGTGTTCCAGACCAGCCTGGCCAACATGGTGAACCCCACCCCCTCAAACATCTCTATTAAAAATACAAAAATTAGCCGGGCATGGTGGTGGGCGCCTGTAATCTCAGCTGCTTGGGAGACTGAGACAGGAGAATCATTTGAACCTGGGAAATGGAAGTTGCACTGAGCTGAGATGGCACCACTGTGCTCTAGCCTGAGTGACAGTGAAAATCTGTCTCAAAAGGAAAAAGAAGGGGAGGGAAGGAGGGAAAAAGGAGACAAAGTGCCCTGTTGCCAATAGTTTTTATTTCAGAGGTTCTGCTATACAGCCTCTCTGCCTCCCTCCTGCCTGAGGTCTCTCACTCCCTATGCAGCTCACCTCTGCCTAACTCGTCCCTCCTCAAGGAGGCTTCCTTGATGTCCTATGTCAGGTGGTACCCACAGCCTCAACACTTACCACTCTGTTCTCTACTGCAGCCCCCATCGCAGCACTTGCCACAGTATCAGTTATAATTAAAGCATTTATGTACCCACTTACTTTTCATCTGTGTCCTCTGCAAGAACATCATCTCCTTGAAGGTGGAACCAAGCCTGTCTTAGTCACCTTGTACAGGATTGGCATATGGTAAATACTTGTTGAGATGATTGAATAAGAACATGTAGTTGGAACAGGAAAGAATCGCAGGTTTCAAGAAAACACAGACTGAGTGTTGGAGACAGGCTGGGGGTAGGTCAGGCTGAGCCATTTTGGGAGGACACTGATCTATAAAGTCCAAAAATACTCTAAGATTTGAGAAAAAAATTCAAGAGGTTGCAAACCAGTCAACAGTACTGACTGTCAGGAGGAATAAACAATCCCAAAGATTTAAAAATTCTCAGGAGTGTGTCCATGCTTACTTAACCTCCTGGAGATTCACCAGAACAAGCACTTGTCAAGGAGAGGAAAATAGCAGGAAATGAAGTGTTCTGAGGAGCTTGCTTTGTGCCAGGCACTGTTAAGCAGTTTATATATGGGATCATTCCATTCTCACGGGCAGATTTGTGAATTAGGTATTAGTGGCACTCTTTTAGACTAGAGCTTACAGATGTCATCAGATATGCTTAAGGGGAAGCATTGTCAAGGGTAGAGCCAAGATCCTAACCTAGATTTATTCCTGACTCCAGAGCCTGTAGTTTTTTTCTAGACAACCACCCTTGTTATTCAAGATCTTCCAGTGTAGTTGCTGGTTTTCTAGGGCTTCTGGTATTCTGAGGCAGCCCAAATTATTCTTAAAGCTCTAAAGCTGCTCCATAGTAGGGTGTGTGTGTGTGTGTGTGTGTGTGTGTGTGTGTCCGTGTCCTTGTGTTGTAATCAATGCTGGCAGGGTACATTAAAAAGGTGGAATTTTAATGCGTACTGGTATCAATAATAAAATTCATAGTATATTTACTCAGTGTTGAGTAGATTATGGATCATGTATCAGACTATGAGATCATACTTACAGCAGCAAAATTAGAGCTGGAACTTTTCCTATTTGATTATACTTGCAATGTAGATACCTGAATTTTTTTCTCAATGTGATTTGCATTTGCCTTTGTGTCAGTAATCTGGATTATCTGTAAGTAGATTATTCTCAGACTCCTGGCCTCAAGTGATCCTCCCACCTCAGCCTCCTGAGTCGCTGGTATTACTGGTGTGAGCCACCACACCCAACTTATAGGTAGATTATTCTAATTTGGGTTTGTCCAAGAACAAATGTCCTTCTAAGTTACAAATGATGCCTACTCTACACTTGGGACTCTGTTGACATCTCAGCTCCTTCTGTTTAGTTTTATTGTCAAGATATCCTTTGAGACTGAAACACTGAACTTCACCTAATCCGTCAAAGGTCTGGGGAATGGTAACACGTGGCATCAGTCTGAAAGAGATCTCTGCTGATTAACAATGTGAAGTCATTTCCACAGAGGACTTGAGTAGTAGGGCAGGATGGGGAAGGTGAACAGCTTCTTAGCCTTTTCTTCCACGTTTTCTCTTACTCTTCAAGTGTGGCCTTGTTGCTTTATTTGAAATCATTAAACTTTAGTTTGGCAGACGTGGCTTTATTCACACGCAAGACCAGAGCATAATTAAAAGCCAAATTTAAGTTCTCAATGCGTTGTCTTTTTTGTTTTCCATGTTTCTACGCATCTTTAACAGAGAAAATAATTGTGGTTGGACTCTATTTTTATTTACTTATTTTTTTGAGACGGAGTTTCACTCTTAGTGCCCAGGCCGAAGTGCAGTGGCGTGATCTCGGCTCATTGAAACTCTGCCTCCCGGGTTCAAGCAATTCTCCTGCCTCAGCATCCCAAGTAGCATGGATTACAGGCATGCACCACAACACCTGGCTAATTTTTGTATTTTTAGTAGAGACAGGGTTTCACCATGTTGGCCAGGCTGGTCTCGAACTCCTGACTTCAAGTGATCCGCCCATCTCAGCCTCTCAAAGTGCTGGGATTACAGGCGTGAACCACCACACCCAGCCTGGACTCTATTTTTGGACAGAATTATACATACAGTATTGATTGTTATCATAAATGTCACATACATAGATGATAGCATGCTTTGCCCTGGTTGTGTAAAAGTAGTTTGTTGACCAAATCAGATTTTGCACTCAGAGCTGGGGCAGCTTTCCCTGAGGAGTCAAGTCCTGTGGCTTGAGAGGTGACGAAAGGTCTTGTCACTTCAGAAGAAACTTCAAGCTACTCATCAGTCAGGGTTTCTGTTACTCAAAGCAGCACCTCAGCTGCTTCCTGATTGAAGGCCCAAAATGCCACTAGGAGGAGCTAATGACTGACCGAGTTTAGGCTCACCAATATTTAAAGCAAATTGCCACCACAGACCGCCCACCCTGGGCTGCAGGCTCTGGGTGTTTAATTATTTACATGGTAATGGATGGACCAGGAATCGTCCGCCCTTCCAACAGCTCACCAAGGAGAGCAACGGTGTCTCATGATTTCATTTGCGGGTTATTTCCTGTGAGGAAGAAGGCTTTTCAACCTTGCTGCAGACAGAAAGGTGGAAAAAGTGCTGCATTAGCAAAACTCCCAAGTGGCTCCCATTTTAAATTAAAAAAAAAAAAAAAAAAAGCAAACACACTGACTTCTGGGTTTCTGATGCTTCCCCCAAATTCCCAGTGTACAAGAACCAATGAAGAGACCCAGGTAACAAAGAATCTGTTTCTGAATGTTAGGGGAAGTCCCTCCCTTTTCTGTAAACAGAATATCAGAGGTTAAGAAGGGTGAGACCCTAGAGTCCAATGGCTGGGTTCGAATCCCAGATCTGACATCTAATAGCCATGTATCTTTGGATGTGCTTCTTAACCTCTGTATTCCTCCTTTTCGCCATCAGTGATAATTCTACGTGCTCCTGGGGTTGTGATGAGGATTAGGTGAGTTAACACACAAACCTACATTCCTGGAAGCTAGTGCTCAGTTCTGCTTAGTGGGTTTTCTGTTCCTCACAGCCAAATGCATTCCAAATTGATAACAGAAATTGAAGGACAATCACAATTTTCTATTCTGCTTTTTTCATTGAACAGTTTATCACAGCCACTTTCAGGGGTACCACCAAATTTAAAGTTCTCTGTAAAGGTAGAAAGGAAAATCTGCAAGTAATTTTCAACATATTAAAGACCCTAATAATATCATTATGCCTGATTTAACTCAGTGCATGATCACGTTTTCTTGCTTTTGGCAGGAATTCTGGCAAGTCAAGTTGGTTGTCTCACTTTGCTCGCAGAGGCGAGAATCTTGCATTTCTCTGTTTTTTGAGTATTTTTTCAAGCGATTAAAAATAATTAAAGATACTGTTTTAAAGTAAATTGGATTTTTTGGCCGGACGTGGTGGCTCATGCATGTAATCCCAACGCTTTGGGAGGCCAAAGTGAGTGAAACACCTGAGGTCAGGAGTTCAAGATCAACCTGGCCAACATAGTGAAACCCTGACTCTACTAAAAAAAATACAAAAAATAGCTGGGCATGGTGGCACATGCCAGTAGTCCCAGCTACACCGGAGGCTGAGGCATAAGAATTGCTTGAACCTGGGAGGTGGAGGCTGCAGTGAGCTGAGATCATGCTACTGTATTCCAGCCTGGGTGACAGAAGGAGACTCCATCTCAAAAATAAATAAAATAAATTTGTTTTTTTTTCAATTTGGAACTTAATGTTGGAAAAATAAAGTTAATCTTCTTTGGGAAAAAAAAAGTTGAAAACTTCTGTTAAATCCTTATTACGTATCACCATTGTCTTCATGCTTATAAAATGAACTTATTATATAGCCATTTAATTAGCAATTTTTAAAATAAAAGTTTATCTTGAAAAACAAGGTTTTTTTCCCTGGATATAAAATAAATACACAATAGCAAAAGAGAATGTATAAAATAAGAAAGTACGTGGTAGAAAATAAAAATCATCTAGTAACTGGGCCGCTATGAAATAATCTTTATTAACATTTCAGATTTTTCTTTCTGACATTTGTTTTTGTGTATATACACGTGTGTGTGTCTACATGTGTTCCTGTATGTGCATTTGTAAAATGGAGCTTCTGTATTATATCACTTTCACGTTATTATAAATATTTTCTCATTTTAGATTTAGGTAATACTATGTTTAATGGTGTCTGTAAGGATTTGCTTTTCAGATTCCACCTAGAGCTGAATTTATGAAAAAGTTAATGACTCTTGAGCTGTGAGACCTAGAATGAGCCCTAGTGATGTATTTGCAAGAGTAAGACATATGAACAACTTCCTCTCCTATCAGATGTCACTGAAGTGTCGGTAGTCAATGTTAGTATCTGACTAAGGGAAACTTGGATTGGAGAAGTGATAGTGTGAGTTTAGTGGAATATTTTTAATAGTTGATAGTTCTTGTGTAGTTAAGTTTTTAAAAGTCTTGCATTGTAATGGTTAGGGTTATAATGCACTAGCTCCACTGGTGTTATACTCAATAATGTTAGCAATAACAATAACTCATTCACCCAGGACAGGTAGTGGAGGCCATTCAGAACCCTGCCTCAGAGGAGCAGACCAAAAGTTTTTCAGCTGTCTCCCGTCATCAGTCTCCACTCCATAAGGTGACAGACAGCTTCCTTCCCTAAACCCACAAACCCCATCTTGAAGAGGCACTGTGGGAATAAAAAGAAACTCGAAAAACTGAACCTGGTCCCTAAGGAAACAGTTTAAGTTGCTGACTTGCACTCTATGTAGGGTGTTCTTCTCAATATCTCAACAAGCATTTGTATGGGTTTGTGACAAAGATGAGTACATCTGCGGAGGAATGAAGGCGATACATTTCCTCTGCACATCTGAGGCAAGTATGAGTATGTTTGCAACCCCGTATCCCTATCCAGAAACAACCTAGCCTCTCCTGTGAAGGTCAATAAGGAAAGAATTAGTAGAATGGCTACATGGGGAATGTGGATTATCTGAGATTTTCACCTACTTTTAGTAGGCTACCTTGTCCTAGCAGGAATCGCTTTTGGTTTCCAATATCGTGCCAGAGAATGAGGCCAGGGCCTGAATGTGTTAGTCCTAAAATGCATCATTTGTTTCAAGAAAGGATAATGTGATTTGCCTTGCAGAGGATCTCAGCAGTAGTTGGCTAGCCCAGAGGTGAGTCAGGGTTAAGTGACTTAGGAAGCCACATGAGTCAGTGGGGCCTGCCCAGATGGAGGGAGCTGACTTGGCAGGTTCTCTTCTAGAGGCAGCCCCCTTGTCCGTGCAGCAGGCCTTTCATTTACTACCTTTCCAGGGTGGTTTTCCTGGGTGACACGGGCACCAGTGGAAATATGCATAATGAAGGTCTCTCTTGGCTGCTACTCTGGACACAGTGTTTTGTCTCCCCACACCCCTGCAGACCTTCCTGTCTGTGTACACGAAAGCCAAGAGATTTCACACAGCTTGACTGAAACAAATACTAAGTCAGACGAGACCTCACATCTGAGCTGCATAAATGCAACGCCGTGGGATGCAGCAGGTACTGTCAAACGTCCAAATGTTAATATTAGAGGGATTATGAGTAATTCCTTTTTGATTTAAGCAAGTTCTTTTCTATAGAAGCCAATGCATTTCAATTAAATGTGCAAAACTGCCAAAGCCTGTAGGACATATAAAATAAGGTAGGCTAATAAAGTCTTAAGGTATGTTAGCAAAATCCAACATGTTTGTGCTAATCAAATCAATGATTCAAGGAACTCACACTTCTGCAGTCTCTGAATGAGAGAAATGGTTTTCTAGGTGTGAGTGAGTCACATCAAATACAAGTCCAGGCATCCTGAAATTTTATGTGCATAAGTGCAGTGTTATTGGAGGAGCTCTCAAGAAATAGAATAATTATGAAGCCTATGTACTTCCTCAGAAGATTTCTGGGACAATTAATCAATTCAGACCAATGCATTTAATTTACCGAGGGTGATAATTAAACAACGTTCATGACAGAAAGAGGAATTCCTGGTTAGTCACACTTAGCTTATTTAAAACCTTAGATGCCATCTCACAGATCAAGAATGGGGTCTTGCTAGGAGAAATAGCTATATTTCACACAGGGGACTCAACACAATAACATTTTGCTTTTACTTTTGTGAGATAAACTTTTAAAACTGTTTAGCTTCCAAGTTAACCTCAGGGTGACTCTCCTCTAGAAATAAAAATCTTTACTGGCTATTTCGTTTCCCTGCCAAAGTCCCCAGGTTAGACAAACAGTTTAGCATTTCTTTTCTTTTCTTTTCTTTTTTAAAGGTAAAGAAAAAATAAAGAAATCCCTTAAGGGAGTTTATGGAAGTTTTACACTAAATGTAAATAAAGGACAAAATACAAAGGAAGAACTAGAGGGAGGAAAAGTAGGGGTTCGACGAGACCAGCAAACTAGTCCCAAACTAAACACAGACCGTGCTTTGGTTACGATTCCATTAAAGCCAATTTTTGCTGTCTCTTTTATTACTACGCTTACATATGATTACTATATATAGACTATAAATAGATACATATGACTACTATGTATTTTTTAAAAATATATACTATATACATCTTACTATATATATTTAAAAATCACCTATATATTGATAATGTTGATACCATGCATATATTTGTGGGGAATCTTCCTAAAGGTACAAAATCTACTTCATGGGAAAAATGAAGGTAGTTGGGCTGGTCCCAGGTAATAGCCACCCAAGGAGCCTGAAAGGTAGGCAGTCCAGGAGGACCTCTCTCCTCTCAGACAGCTCAAAGCTTGATATGTATTTTCTCCTTCCATCTTTTAAAGGAAACACCCTCAAGATAAATTCAAAAACTGTCAGAAACGACACCTTGTATAGGAATTATGTGAGGGGAGGCCTGAGATGGCAAGCTCAGAGTAAATTTCCCCAGTATTTCCTTACTTCTGTGCCCATGGAAGCTGGTCTCAGAGATCCTGAGGAGGTCTTTACATGGTGCTAAAGGACTTACATCAAGTACTTGTTTGAGTAGATGGGAACGCCGTGCCCTCTGGGGAGAAAAGAAGGAATATTTTATATTTTAAAAGATTTCTAAAGCCAGCAGAGCAAATGTTAAAGTTTTTAATGGTGCTGAATGATTAGAATTTGACTCCAGCCAAAGCCAGCTTATAAGAAGAAGAAGAAAAAAGGCTGGCTTTGTTAAGCCTATTCTCCGGGGCTTATTGCTGTGTGATTTCTTTTTTCTTTTGAGTAATCTCTTCAACAAAACGGGGATCAGAAAAGGAAAAGGAAACCTCCACAATGCAAACTGGTCCCTGGGAGCCAGGACTGATTAATGGACAATTTTATGGCTCATTTGTAAAAAAGGAAATTCTAACAGAGCCCTCTGTTTACTTTGCTCCTACAATTCATATCAAGAAGACAGAAAGCAGTAATGTGGGAGGGTGAGGGCATATTTAGACCTCACTCAATAGCTCAACTAAATACAGCAAATAGATTATGGGTGTCTGAGCATTAATGAGTCTAAATTACTTAAGGATTTGTTACAAATAATCATAGTCAGGGGATGGCAAAATGCTAGCATATTTTCCTTCTTTGATAGTGTAAACTCAAGTTCACATGCAACATTGGAGCTTACGGGTGGGTTCCAGTTCTTTCTTTCTCTCCCGCAGTGAGCACCTGTTATCACTATGATGCCTTATTGACTTATCAAGGCTGGCATATTTGTAAATGTGAATGTATGAGCATTTGTGTGCATGTGTATATGAGTACACATATGTAGGTGTGTACGTGAGTGTGTAAGCATGTGTGTATATGTTAAGTCTTTGTTAGCTGAGTTGATTCTCCCCACTAGCCTGCCCTAGCAAAGTCCTAGAATGAGCACTGCAGATCTCACTCTCAGATGAATGAGTGTTAGATTGCTCCTGGGCCCTCCAACTTCAAATTTCAAGAAAGGACCGCTAGAGATGGATACTTCCCACTTGGTAAGGCAGGCTGTGTTTAAGTTCTCTTTAAATGTTTCTGGAGCTCAATATTGCAAAATCATTGCTCCATCTTCTCTCCCTGATTCAGGTAAATTAAAATCAAAACAGTCCGGGCGCGGTGGCTCACTCCTGTAATCCCGGCACTTTGGGAGGCAGAGGCAGGTGGATCACAAGGTCAGGAGATCAAGACCATCCTGGCTAACACAGTGAAACTCTGTCTCTACTAAAAATACAAAAAATTAGCTGGGCGTAGTGGCGGGTGCCTGTAATCTCACCTACTCAGGAGGCTGAGTCAGGAGAATTGCTTGAGCCTGGGAGGCGGAGGTTGCAGTGAGCCGAGATCGCGCCATTACACTCCAGCCTGGGCAACAGAGCGAGACTCTGTCTCAAAAAACTAAATAAAAGAAAATCAAAACAAAAACTTATATGAAGATAAGAAGCCAGATAGAGCTAAGTTGAATGGATACATGCTGAACAGTTTCACTCCGGAGGTTGTACCAGGTAGGGTATTTGTGAGAGCTTCTCTGCTTTCCAGGGTACACGAATATCTGTACACACATAGTGCACAGCATAATGTTTGCATCACACGTTGCTTCAGTTTCCAAGTCACTGCTAAGCACTGTGTATTATTTCACAGGGGCAGGGCTTCTGAAAGCATCTCTGTAGCTGCATTTTCTCCTAGCATCCATCAGGGATGATGTCTGGGATCTCCCTTTTTCTGTGTGGTATTGTTACACACAGAAAGGTCGCATATTACTGTGTTTCTTCCAGTTATGTGACAAAACCAAAACTCAAATCAGTTTTTAAAAAGTAAAGTGGGTTTGTTGGCCTTAGTGGCTTGATACCACCCCTGGTTTGGGGGGGGTTCAGGTGAAGCCAGTGTAATGCTCTGTCTTCTACTTAGTTCTGCTGCTTGTGAATTGGCCTCATTGTCTTTATGGCCACCAGCCATACAAGGTCTGCAGTGCTGCAACTGAGCAGTGCCAAACGAACTGGAAAATGAAAGTATGTGTGGTTGACGGAAACAATAGGTACCATTACCATTAAATTCTGCATCCACCTGTACGTCATTCTTGGTACTGCTTATGACAGAAAACGAGCTAAAGAAATTGGTACAAATCTACAAAAAGTCTTTAAAGTGAAGCTTCATGTCATTTTTCTGAAAATACATGTAAGAACCTGGAAACCGAGTTGTCTCTGGGAATGAACTGGGAGCCCAAGGGTGGGAAGGAAACTGACTTTTCAACGTGTTCCTGCTTCTCGCTAAGTATCTCCTTATGGACCTCCATTGCTTTTTTGAAAAAAAGAAAAGAAAAGAAGAACCTATAAAAACAACTTGCTATGGAATTTCGCTTTTAGAAATATGCTGTTGTTTTATGGAGACAGATTAAATTTTAAGAATATAGATCCCACCCCATTTCTAGCACAAAAGAAAAGGAGAAACATAACCCAAATGACCCAGCTGGTGAAATAAAATAATGCTTTCAATAATCACATTAATTAGAATAATGCTTTAACAGGTTATTTCATATAATAGAAGTGCCTATTTAATGTCCAAAATTATACTACAAAGCTGTATAGATTCAGCATCTGAATTTTGTAAAAATAAAAGCATAAAAAATAGTTGAAGATAGAAAATATTAACATTGATAATCTGAGTGGAAGAGTTTAAGACAGGTTTATTTTCTATGTATTTTCCCATTTCTCCCCAATGAGTATTAATCCACAAGCACAAAATAATTACCTTAAAATATGCTTAGGTACAGTGAGTGGCAATTCAAGTTTCTATTAAAATAAATATCAACAGAGTAGACAACTTACAAAATGGATGAAAATATTTGCAAACAATGCATCTGACAAAGATCTAATATCCAGAATCTAAAAGGAACTCAAACAACCCAATAAGAGAAAAACAACCCCATTAAATAGTGGACAAAGGACATTAATAGAGATTTTCCCAACGAAGACATACAAGTGGCCAAAAAACCTAAGAAAAAAAAATTTACTCATGAATCATCATCAACTCAACATCACTAATCAGAGAAATGCAAATTAAAACCACAATGATACCGTCTTATGCCAGTCAAAATAGCTATTATTAAAAAGTCAAAAAACGTCAGATGTTAGTGAGGATGTGAAGAGGGAATACATTGTTGGTGGAAACTTAAATTAGTTCAACTTCTATGAAAAACAGTACAGAGACTTTCTCAAAGAACTAAAAATAAAACTACCATCTGATCCAGCAATGCCACCACTGGGTGTCTACCCCAAAGAAAACATTATATAAAAAAGACACCTGAACATGTACGTTTTCTGCAGCACTATTCACAATAGCAAAGTCATGGAATCAACCTATGTGCCCATCAATGGGTGACTGGATTAAAAAATGTGGTGTGTATGTATACACACACACACACACACACACACTAATGGAATAGTACTCAGCCATATAAAAGAATAAAATCATGTCTTTTGTAGCAACACAGAACGGGAGACCATTATCCTTGGTGAAATGACTCAAGCAGAAAGTAGAAAACCACGTGTTCTCACTTATACATGGGAGCTAACAGTAGGTACACACAGACATACAGAGTGGAATAATAGACACTGGAGACTACAAATCATGGGAAGGCTGTGGGGGTGATGGATGAAATACCACCTATTGGGCACAGTGTACACTACTTGGGTGATGGGTACACTGAAAGCCCAGATTTTACTACTATCCAATACAGTTAGGTAACAAAACTCCACTTGTACCCCTAAATCCATAAAAATAAAAAAATTTAATAAAGAATATGTAAAACATTAGAAAAAAATTAAACAGCAGTTCACTTAATCATGATAACGAAGGTAATTTTTAGAGTATGTACATCAATAAAGCAAAAGAAAAAAGGCAAAAGTAAGCATCCCTTCTTTAGGATGCATTATAAACTTTCTTTCAGTGAATGGAGAAGTTTGACACAGAAAAGTGTTTGTAAGCAAACATTGAGAATGTGTTATTAGAATGTGCTCCTTTCTTTGAGAGGTTCCGATAGGCCAATAGAATAATCCACCGATAAAGTGTAAATGTAAAAAAAAAAACAGCATTATTCTCTTTTTTTTACATTGTTTCCACTCTCCAAGTCTCCATTGTAGACAGTATGCAACAATTTCTTCACCTCATACACTTCTCAGTATATTATTTCATTATTTTCTTCATTAAGAAATATTTGATTCTATGCAGTTGAAAAGTAAAGGACCAAATTAAGGATTTGGTAAAATTCTGTTTCTGCTCATTTCCTGACTCCACTACTTACCTGAATAATCATGAAAGGAATTTTCCTCCCCTTACTTAAAGTAATTAAAAAGCTAATCATTTCTGAGAAAATACTGAAATATTCAATACACACTGGGGTCTTTTCCCTGGAAAGCTTCTCAGTGAATAGTTGTATTGAGTCTTTGCTACTTAACAAACTTGAGGTTCAATATTGGAGTATTATTATGAGGCAACATGGGCTTATAAGGGAATTTCATTACTTCTGCAGAGCAGCCATGAAAGCCATCCTCCCCTCCACACTTGAATGCGACTCGGATTAATTTTGGTGGGAGTTGGGCATCTGTATCTAGGGGAGAATAAACCCCTAAGTGTATAATTAGTAATTACACACTTGTTTCTAGGTCCTGACTTGTACAGATCAATTTCGTTTTCTCCAGTTAAAACACAATGACTGCATTGAAAAAAAAAAAAAAATCTTTCTATAGTTGACCACTTGGCCTGGTTGCTTTCTAGTTAAGAGTAATGGAAGGTTTCGTGACACCTTTTTTCCCCCTGGCAATTGGTTTACACCTTAGATATTTAGAGTGTGGGAATGAATTTTTCTGTTTGGCACATTTGGCTTTGGGCAGCAAGGTTAGTTTGTGTCATACAGAAGGGTGTTTGTTGATATCTGGGCTTATTACAAAAGGTGTGATGTGAACAGACCTCCAAAACCACTGTACATTTTGCTTGTCTTTTAAGATGGGACTGGTTTCCTCCATACCCTTTTCAAAAGTGTTTTATGTCTCATAATGGGAGGGATCATGGATGTGACCATTAGGAAATTAGATCTCTGGAGGACTCTTCAGATAGTTGGGATGAAATAATCTTATTCTACCCACAGCCCCTGAGGCAACATGTGGAATCAATTGACTATTTTCTCTGGCCCCTAAGTGTCTTCATCCTACCAGGAAGGCAGGATTGGAGTGGGACCAGCTGAAGTCAAGAGATTTAAGGCCTCTTATTTCATGTTTCCACCCTAGATAAAGAGGATTTCTATGACCGGACCATCAAGTAGAACTTCTATCTTCAATAGCATCACTGGTACAAGTCAGTATTAAGAGAGACAGTAACTGTTTCTTACAGCTATTAAAAACGTCCTCCATACCCATCATCCTGTTTGTTGGTAATGTCATTTTTCCTTTGAATACGTTATCATAAAATATCATTCATTGTAAGTACAGTCTGATGCTAACCCAGTTTGAAAAGTATTACAGGAAAGGGTCAATGAACTCAAACTTGTTGGATTGATTCTAGAATGAACTTGTTCATTTCCTGCTTTGCCAATGCATAGCTGTCTGCACTGATTTTACTCCTACCAATTAAGCCTCTTGATATTTCACTTAGTTTAGAGGATACAATATTGGGTGTCCCACTTGCCTTTTTTAAGATGATACACAGGTGATGTGGAGATAAGTTGTGCAGTGATGAGCTCAGGTGTGCAAAATAAAACTTACTTTATTTCTGTGTTACTGAGGTCAACTCAGCTCGTAAGATCCCATTTCTACTGGTGGCGGATAACAGTTTTAACAAATTAAGGTAATTCAATCACTTCCGGTTTAAAAGTGAGTGCACTTTTGGGCAGCTCCTCAGTCAATTCAGTGTCCCTTCTCTCCTAGTCCTTCTGATCTGGGGCAGGTTTGCATTGGTCTGTGCACATCTTTCAACACAATGGCCTCTCTGAGCAGTGACCAGTCCTGTGTCATCACTCCCTACTTGTGTTGCCTCAGCTGTCACTGTGCCCTCCTGCTGTGGCCACTTGTGTTGGGTTCTCACACTGCTTCCTTCTTGCCCCACCATGAGTTTCAACTAGTCGATGGCCTTCCAGATTTCTCTGTATTGCTCTTGGGGGACACAGAAAGCTTTTGTCTCCTTTTTCATATTGTTCTGTGGCCATAGAAAAATTGGGAATTCTTTCAGTCTCTTCTTCAGTTAGGTCTGCTCTGCCAGTTTTCTCCCACCTGCAGGAGAAGGGCTTGACTTTTCTAAGAATGGGTGGCTTTTCTAAGAAGGTTTTCTTTCTCTGGCTAAATTTGTAATCTACGATCTCCCAGAATATATCAGGGGCTTCTTTTATCCCACAACTGGAGACACAGCTTCAGGGGTAGAAATCCAACCCCAGAAATGTCACACTAGGCTCTCTTCTCCATTTTCTCTCTCCCTCTCTCTTTCTTCACAAAGAAGATTTAAATATCTTTATATGATGGCCAGAAAACAGCTCTTGCATCAACCTGAACTCTTTCTCATTCTTAGAATTATAACATAAACACTTTTCTCTGGGTTTTCCCACATTATGTTTGGTCTTAATATTTAAATCAACTTTGATACTGCTTTTCCTTGCATATTTGTAGTTAATACCTTACTCCAAAGATAGCACACCTTAAAAAGCCTACTTCTGCTTAAATAGTTGGGTGCAAAAGAAAGTAAACACACACATGTACACACGTGTGTACATATGTTCATATGCATGCACACATATACACAGGCGCACACATACACACGTATGTGTGATTTTGAATATCTTTTCCCACCTCATTTGCTCTTATTTCTAATTATGCTTTTTTTTGTGATTAAAATTATTGGTATTAAATCTCAGTTGCTTTTTCTTTTTTTTTTTTCTTGAGACAGGGTCTCACTCTGTCACCCAGGCTGCAGTGTGCTGGCACAATCATGGCTCACTGTAGCCTTAACCTCCTAGGCTCAAGTGATCCTCCTAATTCAGCCTCCTGAGTAGCTGGGACTACAGGTACATGCCACCACACTCAATGATATGGTCTGACTCTGGGTCCCCACCTAAATTTAATTTAGAATTGTAATCCCCATAATTTCCACATGTTGAGGGAAGGAACTGGTGGGAGGGAGGTGACTGGATCATGGGAGTGGTTCCCCCATGATGTTTTCCTGATAGTGAGTGAGTTCTCATGAGATCTGATGGTTTTATAAGTGTTTGACAGTTCCTCTTCTGCCACAATTGTAAGTTGCCTGAGGCTTCCCCAGCTATTTGGAACTGTGAGTCAAATCAACCTCTTTGTTTTCTAAATTACCCAGTCTCATGCAGTTCTTTATAGCAGTGTGAGAATGGACTAATACAGAAAATTGGTACCAGGAGCTTGGGGCACTGCTATAAAGATACCAGAAAGTATGGAAGTGACTTTGGAATTGGGTAACGGACAGAGATTGGAACAGTTTGGAGGGCTCAGAAGAAGACAGAAAGATGTGAGAAAGTTTGAAACTTCCTGGAGACTTACTGAATGGTTTCCACCAAAATGCTGATAATGAGAACAACAGTGAATTCCAGGCTGAGGTGATCTCAGATGAAGATGAAGAACTTACTGGGAACTGGAGCAAAGGTCACTCTTGCTATGTTTTAGCAAAGAGGCTGGTGGCATTTTGTCCCTGCCCTGGTGATCTGTGAAACTTTGAACTTGCAAGAAATGATCTGAAATTGACACTTATGTTTAAAAGGGAAGCGGAGCATAAAGGTTTGGAAAACTTGTAGCCCGACCATGTGGTAGAAAAGAAAAACCCATTTTCTGGAAAGGAATTGAAGTTATGAGGAGCTGAATGTTAATAGTCAACACAATGGGGAGAATGTCTCCAGGGCATATCAGAGGCCTTCACAGTAGCCCCTCCTATTACAGGCCCAGAGACCTAGGAGGGAAAAATGGTTTCACAAGCAAGGTCCATTGAATGGTGTCAAAGGAGGGGGACCTGGTAGGAAGTGATTGGATCATGGGGACAGTTTCCCCATGCTGTTCTCCTGATAGGGAGATGTCGTGAGATCAGATGGTTTCATAAGCATTTGACAGTTCTTCCTTCACATGCTTCTCTCCT
Source organism: Piliocolobus tephrosceles (assembly GCF_002776525.5). NCBI lineage: Eukaryota > Metazoa > Chordata > Mammalia > Primates > Cercopithecidae > Piliocolobus > Piliocolobus tephrosceles. Next base: position 107,525,626 of record NC_045444.1, on the reverse strand, counting down.
GCCACCATGTAAGACATACCTGCTTCCCCTTCTGCCATGATTGTAAGTTTCCTGAGGCCTCCCCAGCCATGTGGAATAGTGAATCAATTCAACTTCTTTCCTCTCTAAATTACCCAGTGTCAGGCAGTTCTTTATAGCAGTCTGAGAACAGACTAATACATTCATGTCATTTGTTTTATGTTTTGTACAGACAGGGTCTCAGTATGTTGCCCAGATTGGTCTCCAACTCCTGGGCAACATGGTAAGACCCCAGCTCTACAAAAACAAAAAAAAGTTTTAATTCATCTTCTCTGAGTGGGCACACTGGGGGACTGAAAAATAACTGAAATATGCTGAGCACAATTTGATAATATTGTAAGCAATGTGAGGGCAGACACCAAGCTTCACTCCAGAATATTCCAGAATCTATCACTGCCGTCATTTGATAAGGATGTTAACACCTGTGGGAATGATGGGGACGGAAACAGACAACACGCCAAGAGTAGAGAAAGTAGTGGCCTGCATAAAATTCGCACATAGATGCTTTGAAAGCTGCCTTCAAGATCCCTACTATGAAATGTGAAGCCCATTGTAAGGTGTTATACCTACATTCTTATTCTCTCCCCCCATATCTTGTCTACATAAGACATCTCTGTCCAGTCTCAACTAATCATACTTTCTGTAATGCGTCCAGTATTATTCCATGTCTCATTTATTTTCCCTGAAATGCTATTTATCTGCTACATCTTTTCATCAGGCTGTTCAAATCACCTCAAAGGAAACTTCTGCTCAGAGAAACCTTCCCTAAACTCTCTGGACAGTCAAGTTCTTACTCTTTTACGTTGTCATAACTCCTGAAGTAAGCTCCTATTAAGGGACTGATTGCATCATTCAATAGTGGTTTGTTTATATCCTGGTATCCCTCACCAGATGGTGATTCCTTTAAAAGCAGAAGCCAAGCCCTCCGCATCCAGGTCCCTGCAATGAATGGCAGTGTCTGGTACATAGTCATGCCCAATATTTGAAAAATGAATGTCTTACTATTGGTGGAGGAGACCCAACAAAGATAAACAAAATCCAACAAAAAAGACAAATCTAAAAGATGACTTTGTTCATATAATGTTTTTTCCTGCAAATAATCTGGAATTTCACAATCATTGAACCATAATCTACTGGTGTGAAAGGAATAAATTGCTCACATTGTAGCAGGCATATTAATTCTTTGGGGCTATTAAGATCTATTTAGATTTTGATTACACAATTCCAAAATTGCTTGCTAATGTTGTGAATAAATCAGTTAAAGCTGATAGAGTAAATCCTCAAATTGGAGAGAAGCCAGTCCAAATTACTGAAATGTTCTTTATTATTTTTTTAAAAAATGCACTTTTATAATTTTAAGATCACTGAACTGTCAAGTCTGCTTTAATGAATAAATAATACTCATTCGTAATTATCCGAGGACACTTTTGAGACATAAATGAATACTCTACTTGTTCAACAAAACCAGGAAAAGAGTTTGTTCTTTAAAAACAATCTCACAGCAATCTTGTTTGCACAGTATTTTCTCACTTTAAATACTTTTTAAATTGTGCAACAATGGGAAGGTAAATTTTAGTTCAATCTAGGTTGAGTCATACCAATTTTCTTAATAGCAGGGTCTGATTCTATCTAGGTAGAACTGTCTCTTTTTCTCTTGCAGTTTCTACCCACAGAATGGAGTGTGGTAACTCTTCCCACTACAATCAGCTGTGTCATTGTTTGTTGTCCTCCCTAACTCTGCTGTGTAATCTGTCTAAAGTGAAAATCTGGGCCGAGCACAGTGGCTCACACCTGTAATCCCAGCACTATGGGAAGCCGAGGTGGGCAGATCACTTGAGGCCAGGAGTTTGTGACCAGCCTGGTCAACATGGTGAAACCCTGTCTCTACTAAATTAGCTGGGCATGGTGGTGGGCACCTGTAATCCCAGAGCTTCTTGTGAGGCTGAGGAAGGAGAATCACTTGAACCTGGGAAGCAGAGGTTACAGTGAGCTAAGATAGCACCACTGCACTTCAGTGTGGGTGACAGAGCAAGAGTCTGTCCCAAAAAACAAAGCAAAACAAAAACCCTGAACATCTGATATGCTGCATGTCTCTTTTCGATTTTTCAGTGGCTCCCCGTGGATCTCAACACAAAGTTCAGATGCTGCAACTTTTTGTTACTGGCCTCAGTTTCCCGTCCTGCTTTGTCCCTCCTAATGCCTCCCCTCAATTCTTTGCAGCTCCTGTGCCCAGCACCTCTTTGCTGTCTCTGCATCTGGCTACCTGCTACCCATGTGTCAGCTTCACCTCCTTGCCTAGGTGGTTCACTTTGATCCATGCCTCCAGGTCTAGATCAGGTGACTACTCACTAGCATGTTCCCTGACAGAACTTAACTAACTTAACTGAATTTGAGTTTTACTTTTCCCTGGATGCTCTGCCATCAGGATTTGGGTTATTCGAACCCTAGAACTTTATAGCATGAATCTTTCTAACCCTGGTGGCCTGTGCCTCTACCTGGACACAGTAGGCTTCAAGTATTTGTTAAAGGACTAAATAAATGGACTCTTGCAGAATTTAAAGAATGAAGATATCGTCATGATCTTGCTTCATGGGTTTTGGTAAAATTACACCTCACCTAATTTTTTCTTTAAAATAGAAATAATAAAAATATTATTGTTATTTTCATTTTGATTTATATTTATAAGTATGACTAATATATCATTTATTTTCCAGTAAGTCAGGGTTTTTTGTTTGTTTGTTTTCTTTTTTTTTTTCTAGAACAAGGGTTGGGTTGGAGTTAAACCATGCAGTGTTCCTTCTTTGACTACCACTTCCCATTGTTTTCCAGAAGAAAAATAAAAGAAGCCTTAGTCCATATTACAATTATTCTATTTAGATTTGTCCTAAAACTTTTGAGTCACTTAAACCAAACTGATGGATTCTGTTCCTAAGAAGTCTGAATCCTATCATGAGTGTATATACACTTATCAGAGTTTAGAAGAGGGTGGGCTGAACGCACAATATGGCCGGGAAAATGGGCCCTAACTGGGTAGTTAGAAGCGGCATGGATTTGTGTCAATAGTGGCGCCGTCATGACTGGTTGTTTTGCTTTGGCTAAGCCAATAACCCACTCTGTGCTTCTGTATAATCACCTGTGAAATGAACATGACACCTGATGCAGGCCCCTAAGAATGCTCACAGAGATGTGTAATTGACAATGTTCCCCACGTGACAGTGCCCTGTGATAACTCTTCTTTTTTTTTTTGGAGACTGAGTCTCCCTCTGTAGCCCAGGCTGGAGTGCATTGGCACGATCTTGGCTCACTGAAACCTCCACCTCCTGGGTTCAAGCAATTCTCCTGTCTCAGCCTCCCAAGTATCTGGGACTACAGGTACATGCCACCCCGCCCTGCTAATTTTTGTGTTTTTAGTAGAGACGAGGTTTCATGTATTGGTCAAGCTGGTCTTGAACTCCTGACCTCAGGTGATCCACCCACCTCGTCCTCTCAAAGTGCTGAAATTACAGGTGTGAGTCACCGCAGCTGGTTGATAACCCTTAAGCATTGCTGATCTCCCCATCTCAGGTGCCGTCTTCTGTGTAACCCTGCACATATCTGTACTAAAGATGGTTATAGGATATTTTATCACTAGGTAAAATACTTTCTGACTAGAGCATAAGCTTTCTCTCACTATGCTATAGTTCCTCGAGATTTGGAGCCTATGTAAATACCTAGAATAAAGTTTGTGGAATGAATAAGCATAATATTAAATCTCAGACTCAGTGCTGATTATTCTATCATTACAGCTTCATTTTCTTGGATCATGAAAGTTTATTTATTCTTAGATGCAAATGCCCTTCGGGAGAAGCAGAGCACATCATTATTGTTAGCTAATATTTATGGGGAATTTATAGACTGTCAGCTGATCTGTGAGAGGACAGGAACTAGTAACTTGCAGAGTGAACCTGAGACGCCAGGAAAAACAGTTTCTGGTGAGGCAGAAAGGCCCTGGAAGCTGGGATTATGATCTGTACCCAGGAACCCCATTCTTATCACATTCCTGACCACTGGTGCTATTCGGTCACTCTGCTTCCATCACTGAATGATTTGATTTCCAGACACAATTTTGGATGAATCTACGCTAGGGTGTTCTACTTCATGCAAAAGATGGTTTCTTATCAGTAGATGGCAATAATTCAAACCTAAGGGGCTGGGCATGGTGGCTCCTGCCTATAATCCCAGCACTTTAGGAGGCTGAGGCAGGTGGATCACTTGAGGTCAGGAGTTTGAGACCAGCCTGCCCAACATGGTGAAAACTTCTCTTTAGAAAAAATTAGCTGGGCATGGTGTTGGGTGCCTGAAATCCCAGCTACTTGGCAGACTGAGACATGAGAATCGCTTGAACCTAAGAGGTAGAGGTTGCAGTGAGCCGAGATTGCCCCAGTGCGCTCCAGCCTGGGTGACAGAGTGAGACTCTGCCTCAAACAAACAAGCAACAACAACAACAACAACAAAAACTAGGGCTGGGCACGGTGGCTCATACCTGTAATCCCAGCACTTTGGGAGGCCAAGGCAGGCGAATCACCTGAGGTAAGGAGTTCGAGACCAGCCTGGCCAACATGGTGAAATCCCGTCTATACTAAAAATATAAAAATTAGCTGGGTGTGGTGGTGTGTTCCTGTAATCCCAGCTATTCGGGAGGCTGGGGCAGGAGAATTGCTTGAATCCAGGAGGCGGAAGTTGCAGTGAGCCAAGATCATGCCACTGTACTCCAGCCTGGGCGACAGAGTCAAAAAAAACAAGAACAAAAACAAAAAAAAAAAAACAAAAAGAACTAAGAAGGGACCTCATCTTCCTTAGGAACCTAAATATTACTTGTGCTTTTCTACAAGCCAAATGGTTACACTATTTCTTTAAGAAACATTATGAATTGATTGTACTCTTTTGCAGAGAGAAATGAAAATAAGTCAAAGGGCTTGCAATGTTTACATTTTTGGTCTTTAAATTCTTACCTTTTCCAGATTCTTTCAGTCTCACCCAGATGACTTGGGAGGAGATGCAGCATGATGCTGCTGGCTGGGGTGGGGTGTTGAGGAAGGGGTCTTCAGCCTCTGCTCACTAGTCTGTGGCCCCTGTCTGCCGCATCTCAGTTTATTCAGCAGGAGGGATGTGCTGCTTTGGTCGGGAAACTTGGTAGACTCCAGTGTGATCTTCTGGAGAAAGCAATTGTGTGCCATGAAAACCTGAAAGTATGAAAGGAGGAGACTGTCAGTAAGTAGCTCCTCTATGAGCAGCATTATTGGAAATAAAGAGAGACCTATGTTAGTCTTGTGGATTTTTTTAATGGCCTGACTTATCCGAAAGGCACAGAAGCACTCTTCCTTTAGAGTTAGGTGAGTGGTTTTGAATTTCAAGAAAGAATATGACTTCTTGAAACCTCAAAGTTATCAATATGATAATTCGAATTTGCCCTCCTTTGTGCTCTCTTTAATGACCAAAACCAACATAGGATGTGTGTGCAGACCTTGAGGCTTTAATTTCTTCCTCATCAGTTAGAGGGAATTATAAGTGCATTTCCTGTTGGCATCTCAGGGTGTACAAAATCAAGATGATGACAACAGCGACACCCATCTCTAACAGGTTAGAGGGGCTCTGGGCACCACTCAGACATGCATGTTGCCATTTAATTTTTACAGCTACACTACAAGGTAAGTACTAACATTCCAATCTTAGGGGTGAGAAAACTGAAGCTTGGAGAGTTTTAGAAATTTCCTCAAGGTCATAGGGTTAGTTAGGAGTCAGTTTTCACACTCAGATTTTCCTGGCCCCCAAGCCTCCATGTTCAATATGCTGCCAAGGGCTCAGAAAGGAAAACACCTCCATTATCAAGAAGGAGCTTCCTGCATTCAACTGTGAGCTATTAGAACATGATAGCAAAATGGTGCTTTCCCACACTGGAAGTTTACAATGAGAGTAGAAAGCATGGGCGTGGAAATGCAACTGAAAAACTGACTGACACATCCTGACATAGGATTGTATTACATCACTGGGCCCTGATCTCACCCTTCTAGAGAAATATTTCATGGGACAAGGTGCACAATTATTATTATTATCATTATTATTATTTGAGATGGAGTCTCACTCTGTCACCAGGCTGGAGTGCAGTGGCACGATCTCGGCTCACTGCAACCTCCGCCTCCCAGGTTCAAGGGATTCTCCTGCCTCAGCCTCCCTAGTAGCTGGGATTACAGGCTTATGCCACTATGCCCAGATATTTTTTGTTTTTTTAGTAGAGACAGGGTTTCACCATGTTGGCCAGGCTGGTCTCGAACTCCTGACCTCAGGTTATTCGCCCGCCTTGGCCTCCCAAAGTGCTGGGATTACACCTGTGAGCCACCATGCCCGGCCCACAATTATTTCTTATTATTTAACAAATAATCAGAAAAAAAGACTAAAAATTGAAAATTTTATATATAGTTAATATATTCTTAGTATTTTATATATGCAAAAATAAGGAAAAGTAATAAAAACAAAACAGCAATAAATAAAACTCATCCATAATTCCATCAACAATTTCTATTGTTTTTGGATCACCAACATTGCATATTTGCCATTTTTATTCAACTCTTTTTATGCTATAAATTAAGCATTCTTCCATTTCCTTAATAATTATTTTTGTAAAGAATTTTAATGGCTTCTTTATTTTCCATCATGTGGATATATCATAATTTAATTACCCTTTCTTCTATTTTTAACATGCGTTGTTTTCATTTTATTCCCACTTTTATAAATAACAAAGCAAAGAGCATGTTTTGTTACTTTTAATTTTGCTATAATTTCAAGCTTACAGAAAAATTGTGAGTTTATTACAGGAAACTCCCATATAACTTTTACTCAGATTTACAAATCATTTATACTTTTACTCATTTGCTTTATTATCCTCTTTTTCTCTCTTTTTCTTTCTCTCTGTCATGCATACACACGCGCGCACGCGCACACATGCACATGACTTTTTTTCCCTAAACTATTTGAGAGTAAATTGTCCCTTTACTCTTTAACACTTAAGTGCATATGTTCTAAAAGCAAGAATTTTCTCTAACATAACACCAGTTTTCAACATTTGGAAATTTAATATTACTATAATATCTTTATTTAATTTCTAGTTTATTTCCAAATTCTTTTTTCTGTTATTTTAAAATTTTATTTTATCTTTAACTTTTATTTTAAGTTCAGGGGTATATATGCAGGATTGTTATATAGGTAAACTTGTGTCACAGGGGTTTCTTATACAGATCACTTTGTCACCCCGGTACTAAGCCTAGTACCCATTAGTTATTATTTTCTCATCCTCTCCCTCCTCCCATCCTCCTCTCTTTGATAGGCTCCAGTGCCTGTTGTTCCACCTCTTTGTACCCATTGGTTCTCATCATCTAGCTCCCACTTACAAGTGAAAACATGCAGTATTTAATTTCCCATTCCTGAGGAAGTTTGCTAAGGATAAGGGCCTCCAACTCCATCTATTCCTCCAGAAAATATGATCTTGTTCTTTTGAATGGCTGCATAGTGTTCCATGGTATATATGTACCACATTTCCTTTATCCAGTCTACCATTTACAAACATTTAGGTTGATTCCATGTTTTTCACTATTGTGAATAGTGTTGCCTGGGACCTAATCTAGCACAGTGTAGAATTTTCATATGTGAAATTTTTTTTCAGTTTATGATGATCTTCCTAGGTTAGATTCCTGAAAGGAGAATTATTGGGTAATTAGACATAGACATTTTTATGGCCGTTGGTACAAATCGCTGAAAGTGGTAGCCATCTGACCTAGGCATCCCTGGCTGGTCATCCATGACTGGACCTAAGCATCCTTGGTACAGCGTGGAGGGAATCAGTGACTGCTCTGTTGCATATTAGGGAACCTCAGTTTCCTTAACTACCCAATAGATATGAATGGCTACCTCAAAGGGTTAATTGTCTTAAATATAAAGTGATAACTAATTGGCATGCATGTTATTGTATATACTTAGGAATAACAAAAAAACCTTCTGGGCTATGTTTCATTTTCATGAAGATAGAATTCAGGAGAAAATTTCATGAGTGGACAAGAACATGCGTGGGGAATATATTGAGGTTGCCTAGAATCTATTTGTGTGAAAGCCAAGGGCATAGCAACCAAATAAAGGGTTAGAACTTGAGGCGCAAAGAACTCTGAGCAGAGAAAGACAGTCAGAGCCAGTGGCAGAGATTTGGGGAAAAATTTCAAAAGATTTTGAAGGAATAACTAAAGATATATTAGGCAAACTAGGAAACAATCAAACATATATGCACCTTGAAAGTCAATGATTTATTCTTCATTTTTCATCTAATAAAAATAATATCTTTTATACATCAAACATTGTTTTTGTGGTGTAAATAAAGTGAAGAATATGATATGATCTTTAGTTCTCACGGGCTTACTCTACAGGTGAGAGAACAACCCACGTTAAATTGCAGACATCATCATTTAATAAACTGAACTAGGGCTAAGAAGGAACACACTGGTGTGGTAGGAGTTTACAAAAGGGAACCACTTCTAATCTGGGATGTGGCAGTGATTAGAAGGTGGTGTAGGACAGAAGAGGATTCCAGGCAGAGGAAGCAGGAAATGATTTGAAAGTTTATGCCTACTTCAGGTTATGTAAAGGGTTAAAGAAATACATCTAAAATTCAAAAGCATGGGAAATACATTCATTCATTCATTCATTCACTAAACAAACTTAGTAAGTGTTACATGCCCATGTAGGGAATGCAAAAGACAGGATTTTTAAATCAAAGAGCTCCCAGAGGACTTGACCCCAAGGGAAACAAATATCAGACTCAGAGCTGCATAAGACCTTGGTTTCTTTTAGGAGCAGGGAGAAAAGACTTCTGCCTGGTCCACACGCGGTAGCAGGGAGAAAAGCGTGGGGAACTGGTGCCAGGCCTAGAAAAGCCAGCAGGTGGTGAAAACATGAGGAACCGGCAGGATGCTCCTAAAGGGGAGGGCCCATTTGGTCCTGGAAAAGGTATGATCAGCACCAACAAAGCCATATGGAAAATAGTGAGTGAAATCTGGGCAAGAGCCTCAGTTCCAACTGTGTCCAATCTGTGGCCCATATACAAAACCTGTCATAAGCCCAGTCCTACCTAAGCCTTGGTCCAAATGTTTGCAGGATTTTATTTGTTTTCTCTCAAAGGTATAGGGCAAGTCAAGGAATTTGAAAATAGAGATATGACCTTCAACACTGACACCGTCCTTCCTGGTATCTCTGCAGCTCCCGGAGGTGAGAGACAGACTGGAGAGTTTTCAGAGGGTGGGTCCACCCATGGGGACATTCATGGGACAGGCTGAAAGGCACATCAGGAGCTTGGAGGTAAAGAGAAGGAGAAAGGTGGCATTCTCAGGGTGCACTGATGTCCTGAGTTCTAGAACCAGGCCAAGGAACCAGAGACTAAACAGTTAAAGAACAGTTCATTTTAAACATAAATAAAATGCCGTCTACTCTAAGTATTTTGTGAGCAAGAATGCAGTTCAGAAAAGTAGATTTGGTGCTGTGCTAAATGTTTTAATTTTTTTTTATATGCTTCACATTAGAGCTTGTATTTTCTCATACCTCCAAGGCATAGTCTTTTATGGCTTTTGAGATAAAAGATTTACATTTAAATCATGCTTTTCCCCATGCCACATTCTAACAATAGCATTTTAAGTTCTACTGTTCACTCAAAGGTCAGAATGCCTTTTTTTTTAAATGCCTACATATGCTTCCACCTTAAGTGAAGAAATCCTTTTAGCTTTAATTGTCTAAATATTATTTATAGTTTGTGTAGTATAAAATCCAAGTGCTTCACAACAAAATGGAGACAGGAAAGTGCCATCCTGGGACTGTTTTGAAGAGCAAGGATATTGCATAGGTCCAGGACTCCAAACCCAGAGAGTCTCTATTTTATTTGTGTGTATGTGTATGTGCCACATATACCAGCAGGTGACTGTGTTCCAAGTTAATAGGTTCTCCTGAAAGGCATGAGATGGACAATCAGATAAGACCCTTTCATCTCTCACTATTGCCTTGAAATTTACTGGCTGCATAATCATTAATTTTATCCTTTACTCTTTTTTTCCTGCATAAAGAAGATGGCAGGAGAAAAACAAAATAATCATCTCCTATGCCTTATTTGGAAATGGAGTTGTGGGCTGTCTTGTTACTATCATGAACATCCATTGCAAAATCCATCTACCCAATTGTCCGGAAACTTGGAAGTAAGGAGGTGATATGCCATGCATAGACTTTCAGGATTTCATGTCCTTGTATTCAGGACAATTTGGGGAACAAATCTCACAGGCAAACAAATTGACTTTTATCCTTAATCCTGTAATTACAACTCAGTCTGTGTGTTCAAAATTGCACTTATAAAACAAAGATGGGAGAATAGCTTGCTTCTGATTCTGAATCTGTAGTAAAATGTCTATAAGGAACATGTGTCCTATTTTTTTAACTACATAAAAATTCTCTTTCTTAATCATCTGTAGGTGAGGAATGGACCAGAGAATAAGGGTATGTTTCCAAGAGCCAAGAAAGAGCTAGGAAGCTAAATACTAAACCAACTGATATTTGCATTCAGGAATGGTGTGATGAGAACCCAAGCATTTTAATTGAAAGAGTAAAACCAATAGAGCTCAAAGACAAATCATACCAAACAAAAGGAAAAGAACGATCATTCAAAAATTTTTATCATTTGTACTTCATTAGTCCTTGTGTTTATTATTTATTAATAAATAAGACTTGAGAGTTTTTTTTAAGTATGTGAGAAGTCTGCTGCTTCTGTGGCCATGAATGTATTGAATTCCTCTATTCTAGGGTGTTCTTAAGGTAAAAAAAAAATCAACTGAAGATTAGAAGTAGTTCATGCCTTTGTTTTCAGTGCAACTTGGTACCAGAGGGAGCCCATGATGACATGAAGTTAGAATTTGACCCATAACAGTTACTCCAACCTCTCTTCTGCTTTAACATCTTCCTGCTAAATAATCTTTTAAAGAAAAGAAAAAAAAAACCCCACTAAGCTAGAAAAGGAAACCGCTTTGTCTACTCTGGGCAATCAGAGATACAGCACTTCATGTCAAAAGAATGTGGAGGGAATGTTTAAACTGTAATATTTTCACAGGCAAAGAGCTTCACAAGGACCCGGAAGGTCAAGACTGTATTGATACCCACTCTTTTCAGACTCATACTGTCTAGAAAAGTCCAGTGAAAATATTTAATAACTGGTTCTGGTTGGACATCATTTTATAGTCCTATCTAACAAAACTACTCTCCTTTCAGATTAAATTTTTATTTATTCAGAGTTGCAGAGTGCTACCTGGGGACAGCCCTCGGCAAACCATAAAGCTGAGGAATTTTGCCTTCAGTTCTGTCTGACCTTCTCCACACTTCTTTTCTTCCATTTTATTCCACGTCTTCTTACCTGCCCTTCTACCTTTACCATTAAATATCTGAAATTCTTGAGGACTCTCCTTTACTTTTTCTACCCAAACTTACTCTCAAGAAGGCATTCAACTTAACAATTGCACCTGCGTGTGAAAGTAAATCAACTATCTTTCCTCTATTTTTTTGTGTTTTTTATGTTCCCCAATTTAACCCTTTCTAAAGACATTCAAGCATAAGCCAGTGGTAAGATGAAATATTTTAGCCTTTCGAAATAAAATACTTGCTGGCACATGGAAATTATACTACCTGTTGGTGGTTTACTGTCTAGCCTACTTTCCACAGAATGACCATATTTACATTTGGTGTCATCACAAGAGCCCCAGAAACATCCATGGCACTTATCTACCCTGTTAATCGCTTAAAATATATCACTTATTTGAATATTAATGACAAATATTTTCTAGGTGACCAAGGAAAGAATTCACAAGTTCTCAGACTGCACATTCTCTGTTTGTCCAGCCCTCCTTTCAGTGTTAATTCATGACTACATTTAGAGAGGGCATACAACACAAAGCTGGGAACTCAGGTTACTCCATCCCTGTGACACAAAGAGATTGGTGGCTGAACAATCATTTTACCCACAATTGACCAGTGAGAGTCATCCCCTAGGATTTGATTATCTCTTCCTAGAAGACACTATCTTTCACTGGAACTGATATCTGTTAGGATGATGGAAGCTTGCAGCCTCCTGAAACCATCTCATGGGGAAAACATGCATAAGAATGAAGCCAACACAAAGCAAAGGAGAACTGAAAGATAGGGAGACATGTATCTTACTGATGTTTCAGCCTTTGCATAAAGTCGGGTTTGAAATCTGCCACCCCTCTGGGCTCCTCAGTACAGTACATGCTAGTCTTGAATTAGTCAGTTAGGTTTTTATCATTTGTGACCAAAGTACTACTTAACCAGGAACGTCATCAGGGAACCTATCCTTGAAGATGCCAAACAATGAATTACAGCTAGGGACACAGAACAGATACAATTGTGTTGAAGCCAAACCCAAGGTGACATTGATGTTACCCTTTGTTGAGTGCCTGCCTCATGACAGATGATTGCAGTGTTACAGACACATGCCCTCTTCTACCCCATCTCTGGCTTTTTACTGATAGATGATTCCTGATTGACAGTAGAAACACATTCCTAGAGTGGACAGCAAAGTGGAATGTAACACCAAGTTATTTTTTTCTCCTGTTATTTAATAGTGCCTGATTGAGCTCATTCCTCTTTGTCAAGTGTCATTCAAAAATCACCCAATTGTTGGTCCACCCTTGCTCGGCTGTTGATGAGAATGCCATGTGGGCTGGAATCAAAGCCTTGCTAAAATTTGTCTATTTTACATCTGTTCCTAGCTGGGAGCTTAATGAGATGCATGGCATAATGAGATGTGTGTCTGGAGTGTGTAATGAGATTCTTGATTCAAGTGTCTAATGAAGCCTATAGCCTAATGAAATGTATAGCATAATGAGATGCATAGCCCGAATGTATGGTACAGTTTCGAAAATCCTTTTACAAAATATGACTAGGCATGCAAAAATTTCTCCCATCTGCATAAGCTCCACCCACATTTCTTTGGAATTTTTAGCTTGTCATTTCTCAATGCTATTGTCATCTTTGTCATGGTTATTTCTTATATCCAAAGCTAACAGAACATAAGCACTGGCCCTCATCAAATATAATAGGTAGTCTGAAAACACAACATAGAAATTTTTTCCTCTTGAAAAGAGAAAATCATATCTTTGTTTCCTTCCATTCACTTCCTGATTTTTTAATATAAACAACAATATCCAATGAGCTATTGCCTAACAAAATACCTAAAACTTTGTGGCATAACACAAATGTTTATCACTGCTTATGAGTTTTTGAGTCAACTGGGTGATTCTTTTAGAGTAGACTAGGTGATATGGTCTGGCTCTGTGTCCCCACCCAAATCTTGAATTGTAATCTGAATTGTAATACCCATGTGTTGGGGGAGGGGACTCGTAGGAGGTGACTAAATCATGGGGGTGGTTCCCCTATGCTGTTCTCATGATAGTAAATAAGTTCTCATCAAATCTGATGGTTTTATAAGGGGATTTTCCCCCACTTTGCACTTCTTCTGCTGTCATATGAAGAAGGACATGTTTGACTCCCCTTCCACCAGATTGTAAGTTTCCTGAGGCCTTTCCAATCCTGCAGAACTGTGAGTCAATTAAACCTCTTTCCTTTATAAATTGCCCAGTCTCAGGTATTTCTTCGTAGCTGCATGAGAATAGACTAATACAGTAAATTGGTACCACAAAGAGTTGGGTGCTGCTGTAGGGATACCTGAAAATATGGAAGCAACTTTGGAACTGGGTAACAGGCAGAGGTTGGAACCGTTTGGAGGACTCAGAAGAAGACAGAAAGATGTGGGAAAGTGTGGAACTTCCTAGAGACTTGTTGAATGGCTTTGACCAAAATGTTGATAGTGATATGGACAATGTAGTCCAGGCTGAGGTGGTCTCAGATGTAGATTAGAAACTTGTTGGGAACTGGAATAAAGGTAACTCTGGCTATGTGTTAGCAAAGAGACTGGCAGTTTTTTGTCTCTACCCTGGAGATCTGTGGAATTTTGAAATTGAAAAAGATTATTTAGGGTATCTGGCAGAAGACATATCTAAGCAGCAAAACATTCAAGAGGTGGCAGAGCATAAATTTTGGAAAATGTGTCTTTTTATGATGCAGTAGAAAAGAAAAACCCATTTTCTGGGGAGAAATTGCTGCAAAACTGTGCATGAGTAACAAGGAGCCAAATGTTAATAGCCAAGACAATGGGAAAAATATCTCCAGGGCATGTCAGATATCTTTGTGCCCCTCCCATCAGAGGCCCAAAGTTCTAGGAGGGAAAAATGGTTCCCTGGGCCAGGTCCAGGGTCCCCCTGCTGTATGCACCTTTGGTACTTGGTGCCCTCTGTCCCAGCCACTCCAGTTATGGCTAAAAGGGGCCAAGGTACAGCTCATGCCATTGCTTCAGAGCATGCAAGCCTTGGTAGCCTTCATGTGGTCTTGCAGGTGTGCAGAAGACAAAAATTGAGGTTTGGAAACCTCCACCTAGATTTCAGAGGATGTATGGAAATGCCTGGATGTCCAGGCAGAAGTCTGATGTGGGACAGAGCCCTCATGCTGAACCTCTGCTAGGGCAGTGTGGAAGGGAAGTGTAGGGTTGGAGGTCCCACATGGAATCTCCACTGGGACACTGCCTAGTGGAGCTTTAAGAAGGGGGCCACTCTCCTCTAGGCCCCAGAGTGGTAGATCCACCAATAGCTTGCGTCATACACCCGGAAAAGCCATAGACACTCAACACTAGCCTGCGAAGGAAGCTGGGAGGGAGGCTATCCCCTGCAAAGCCACAGGGGCAGAGCTGCCCAAGGCCAAGAGAGCCCACTCCTTGCGTCAGCATAACCTAGATGTGAAATATGGAGTCAAAGGAGATCATTTTGGAACTTTAAGTTTTAATGACTGCCCTGCTGGATTTCAAACTTGAATGGGGCATGTAGCCCCCCTTTTTGGGCCAATTTCTCTCATTTGAAATGGGTGCATTTATCCAATGCCTGTACTCCCATTGTATCTTGGAAGTAACTAACTTGCTTTTGATTTTACAGGGTGATAGGTGGAAGGGACTTGCCTCATCTCAGATGAGGCTATGAACTTGGATTTCTGGGTTAATGCTGAAATGAGTTAAGACTCTGTGGAACGTTGTGAAGGCATAATTGTGCTCTCAAATGTGGGAAAGATGAGATTTGGGAGCGACCAGGGGCAGACTGATGTTGTCTGGCTCTGTTTCCCCACACAAATCTCATCGTGAATTGTGATCTAAATTGTAATCCCCACCTGTTGTGGGAGAGGGGAAGGAACTCATGGGAGGTGATTAGATCACTGGGGTGGTTCCGCCATGCCATTCAAGTGAGTGAGTTCTCATGAGCTCTGATGGTTTTATAAGGGGCTTTTCTGCCCTACACTCTGCACTTCTCCTTCCTTTTGCAATGTGAAGAAGGACACGTTAGATTCCCCTTCTGCTATGCTTTTATGTTTCCTGAGGCCCTTCCAACCATGCAGAACTGTGAGTCAATTAAACCTCTTTCCTTTATAAATTACCCAGTCTCAGGTATTTCTTCATAGCAGTGTGAGAATATACTAATACACTAGGGTTGCTTATGTGTTCGTGATGGGCTACAAGTCAGCTAGAGTATCTGCTGATCTTGACTGGACTCTCACATCTCTGCAGGTCACCTTCCTGTAGACTTATGTAGGAAGATATTGGCTGGGGCAGTTGAGATCTCCTTGATTTTGTTTCTCCTTTCTTAAGCACCGACTATGACTTAATCTAACAGCAATCAGGAATTCAAGAGGAAGAAGGGAAGACTGCAGGATATCATAAGGCATAAGGTCATCATGCTGTCATTTCAACCATATTCTTTTGAGACAAAGCAAGTCACAAGGCCATTCCATAATCAAGAGATTAAGAAATACAGGCATAACTTGAAGATATTGAGTTTGGGTTCCAGGTCACTGCAATAAAGCAAATATTGCAACAAAGTGAGTCACATAATGTTTTCAGTTTCTCAATGCACATAAAAGTTATGTTTACACTATACTGGAGTCTAATGAGTGTTCAATAGCATTGTATCTAAAAATGTATATACCTTAATTAAAAAATATTTCATTGCTAAAACATCATTACATGGCCCTTTTAAAAGGGCCATCATTACGTGACTCTTCAGCAAGTCATAATCTTTTGGTTGGTAGAGGGTCTTATCTCAATGTTGATGATTGCTGACCAATCAAGATGGTGTTTACTGAAGGTTAGCATGACTGTAGAATTTTCTTAAAATAAGACAACAATAAAGTTTGCTGCATCTATGGACTTTTTCTTTCACCTAAGATTTTTCTGTAGCTTGCGATGCTATTTGTTAGCATTTTATCCACAGCAGAACATTTTTCAAAACTAGAGTTAATCCTCTCAAACCCTGCCACTGCTTTATCAAGTTTATATAATATTCTAAATCCTTTATTGTCATTTCAACAATGTTCACAGAATCTTCACCTGAAGTAGTTTCCATCTCAAAAAACCACTTTGCTTATCCATGAAAAGTGAATTCTCATTGATTAATGTTTCATCATAAGATTGCAGCAATTCAGTTGCATCTTCAGGCTCCAGGTCTAATTCTAGTTCTCTTGCTATTTCTACCACATTGCCAGTGACTTCCTCCACTGAAATCTTGAACCCCTCAAAGTGATCCATGAGGGCTAGAATCAACTTCTTCCAAACTCCTATTAATGTTGATATTTTGACCTCCTCCCATGAATCATGAATGTCCATATTGGCATCTAGAATGATGAACCCTTTCCAGAAGGTTTTCAATTTACTTGGACCAAATCCATCACAGGAATCAGTATCTGTGGCAACTTTAGCCTTATGAAGTGTATTCCTTAGCTAATGACTTGAAAGTTAACATTATTCCTTGATCCATGGGCTGTAGAATAAATGTTATGTTAGCAGGCATGAGAACAACATTAATCTCCTTGTACATTGATATCAGAGCTCTTGGGTAACCAGGTGGATTGTCAATGAGTAGTAATATTTTAAAAGAAACATATTTTTCTGATCAGTAGGTCACAACTGTGTGCTTAAAATATTCAGTACACCATGCTGTAAACAAATGTGCATCCAGGCTTTGTTGTTGAATTTATAGAACACAGGTAGAGTAGATTTAGCACAATTCTTAATAGCCCTGGAACTTTTGAAGTGGTAAATGAGCATTGGCTTCAACTTAAAGTCATCAGATGCATTAACCCCTAACAGGAAAATCAGCCTGTTCTTTGAATCTTTGACGACAGTCATTGCTTGTCTTCTCAAGCTATGAAAGTCCTAGAAGACATCTTTTTCCAATATAAGGGTGTTGTGTCTACTCTGAAAAGCTGTTGTTTAGTGTAGCCACATTTGTGAATGATCTTAGATTTTCTAGATAACTTTTTAGAGCTTCTACATCAGCACTTACTGCTTCACCTTGCACTTTTATGGTATGGAAACCGCTTATTTCTATAACTCCTATGTCACAGAGACCTCACAAACTCAACCTCTGCTAGTTTCCAAATTTTCTTCTTTAGCTTCCTCACCTCTCTCAGCCTTCATAGAATGGCAGACAATTAGGGCCTTGTTCTGAATTAGGCTTTTGCTTAAAGGAGGGTTATGGCTGGTTTGATCTTTTATCCAGACCACTAAAACATGCTTCATATCAGCAATAAGGCTGTTTTGCTTTCTCATCATGTGTGTGCTCAAATAGTAGCAATTTTAATTTCCTTCACTAACTTTTCCTTTGCATTCACAACTTGGCTATTTGGTGCGAGAGGCCTAGCTTTTCACATGTCTTCCTCACTAAGCTTATCCATTTCTAGCTTTTAATTTACACTGAGAGGCATGCAACTCGTCCTTTCACTTGAACATTTACAGGATATTGTAGGATTATTGATTAACCTAATTTTAATAATGTTGTGTCTCAGAGAATAGGGAGGCGTGATGAGAGGGAGATGGACAAGGAAATGGCCAGTTGGTGGAGCAGTCAGAACACATACATTTCTTGATTAAGTTCACCATTACATATGGGTTCAGTTCTTGGCTTCCCAAGACAACTACAAACAAATAAAAATGCTAATAGAGGTTATAACTAATTTTTCTTACAACATTTGGAAAATATTTGCTAGTAGGCAAGATTAGGAATCTACCTAATTATTGAATTAAAATTGAATATTTTTTCCTCTTTTTCATGGGTTGTCTCTAAGATTATTAAAGATTGTGTTTTGCCAGGAACTACTGGTGATTGGCCCCAGAGAAGAGGTGTATGTCGTATGAACCTTTCCTAAAATTTCTGAAGGACTGTGGAGAGTTTTAGCAGTGTGTATCTCATTGACAATAGCCTCCTGGATAAAACCCAGGGCACTCTTTTGAAAATTTATAGGGACTAGTCTATCCAGCAGTTTAACAGCCAGTCTAAGTTTTTTTTTTTTTAGCATACCCCAGCCAAGGTTTTATCTCCTTCCCATCTCCCAGATTGAATATCCATTATCTCTCAAGATGCCATTACCCTCAGATGCCTCAGATTTATTTGTCTAGCTATTTTATAGAATAAAGGCCTGATAGGGTCCTCTTTAAATACATATTCTCACCACATTTTCGAAACCAGCAGTTGGTCCCATCATTTCCCTAACTTAAGATTATGCTTTTCTGTTGCATGGGAATCATAAATTTTACTCCTATGTGCATTTTACAATTTTGGAAAGGAATGAATCAAACACAATACCCAAATATCAGAATTTTTTCTGATTTATTTTCCAGCTGTGCTTTCCTATCCACGTGATAGTTTATTTAGATACATGCACACATGAATCCTCTGCAAATGTGCTCAATACAGACTGTGGATATGTTGATTAAAAAGTTTCATTATTTAATTCAAAACCTGCCATCAATCTGCTTAACCTGATCAGCTCATCTTTGCCTAGCTTTGCTAATTAAATATATTTTTAAAATTTCTTTTTGTTTCATGAAACATTAGTTATAATAGCTTTTTTAAATAATAGAGTTTATATTATCTCTCTGTTATCTATATGATATATATCATCATGGACCAGTAGTCCCTAATCAAACACTAGTTGTATTTTTATATGCAAAGTGACTACAGAAAATGATAGCAATTAGACGTGCTTGTATTTTTGTAAAGGCCTGTTCAAGTCTAAAATGTGTCTGAAACACGTTAGGATTTATTTTACATAGGTAAACTGCTGACACTGATCAAGTCATCAGGTTGCTACCCAAACTTCTCTACTTCACTGTTTGCTGGGATGAGTCACAAGTTTAGTTGCATATATCTTTTAAAAAGTTCTGGAATCCACTTCATCTCTGTGTATAACAAACCCACATGGTATTTACTCTTCGTGTCTTTTTATGGTAATGCTTGGGGTCAATCTGTGGCAGCTTAAGGGATGTACACACAAGTCAAGTGGCAGAGCTGGCAAGATCCTGGGCAGAATAAGTGCAGATAGTATGGAAGGTAAGCCTTGGAAAGGATTAGAAACCTGGGAAGCTGGTGGATTTCAGTAAGGGAGAAGGGAGAACATATACTAGTTCAGAATTTCTCAAAATGATAATTTCATGTCACCTGTAGGAGAGTCACCTGAAAAGCCTGATAAAAATATATTTTTTCTTGGCACCTACCCTCCCTGCTTAATCAAAATCCTTAGGGAAGGTATCCAGAAATACATGTTTTATCAAGTTCTCCAATAATTTGTGTGCGTTTAAAATTTGAGAACCAGTGTACTAGGCTTTGAACATTATTAGTACACAGTTTATATACAATCATCATTATATTCCCAGTGACTGGGCAATTTATAGATGGTGATTGAATGAATAAGGAAATGATTGAACAAAATGTATTGATACCAAGATCATTGTATGGTTACCATACAGTCTGTTAGTGATGTAGCCACAGGTTAGGAACACATGAATGTAAGACAACAAATCAATGAATGCAGCCATCAGCAAAGGAGAACTTGATACTGAGCCAAATACTATTAAAGTGGTGCTTGGTGCTGGTTACTTTCTTGCATTTTAGATTGTGTAGAGGGACAGGCATGGGTTTGGAATGGAGGCCCCCTTGACTCTTCTGTTCCACAAGCAGTTTCAGTTTTTATGCCTACCGAGGTATTTTCCTAAACAATTACCTGTCTCCCCTAAGACATATTATACAAAAGAAGTTGCAATATTTATTTTAAATAAATATTGAATATATATTATTTTAAATAAAGATTCATATGTGTATATACGTGAGTATATATACATATATATATGTCTTTCTTCATTTTGTTTAATTTATACCTCCTTCAGTCTTGACTATATCCCTGTTCTTGATGAGTATCTTATTTTTGTTTTCAAATAACTACAAATGACTGTCACACTGAATCCAGTGTTTATCACAGATTGGCCTTCCTAGGTTGAGTCCTTCCAACCTGGCTACCACACACAGTACCAATGTGTTAGTAATCAGAGATCACAGCTGGTTGAGGGCAGAAAAAACCTCTGAGATCACATAGAACAACTCTATCATTTTACATGAGGAAACTGGGGCCCAAGGAGGTTAAATTCTTTATCCAACATTTTACTGTGCAAAACCATTGCTCTCCTATTATGTTGTACTTGCTCATCAAGTCATGATATAGATTCTATTGTTAAAATAAGTAGCCGTCTTAAACATCATGCTTTCTCTGTTAATGACCTTGACACAAAGTCACAGAAACAGGGTAAATCCATATTTCATCCCGGCAATATCTGAGTAAATCAGCTTACCAATAACACTTTGGGTACACTAATAAAATAATCAGACTGAATATAATCTAACATGTTATTTTCATAAAGTACATGCCTTCCTAAGTCAAATCATTTAAGAGAAAATGATAGAGACAGTTTCTAAAGTCAAACAAAGACAAAATTGTAATTTGGGGTTAAACTTACAGGTGACAGAGACAAGCTGCTTCTCTGTTGTTTAAAATAGCAGTTTACATCAGGAGTTTACAATTTCTCAGAGAAAGTGTTATCAATGTAAATGCCAAGGAATTTGTTGGCTCTGCCTTTTACTTTTAGCAAACATGTGGATCCCATTGCCTTCATCCATGGAAATACAAGACTGTATTATTTTAATTCATCTGAAGTTTTACCACAGAGTCTATAAATATTACATAACAAATCTGTGCATTACTACTTTCTTGTGCATTCAGGATACATCTCTGTCATCATTATAATCAACCTAATTGGGCAAGACTCTCTAAGTGAAGGCAATAACATTTGTTTACTTCATTGTAGGAATGTGCTCGCTGTCTGGTACCACCACATTTAAATTAGTTTTTATCCAAAAACAGAGAGAAATTCACCCTTCAGTCAACACATTCTGTTAATTTGAATGTGTTTAAATTAACTACGTGCATGCCCTGTAGGAAATTCTGAGAAGCTCTGCTCTTTGTCCTTTTGCAAGAGGACTCAATGACATTTAGACCTTTTCCTTGCTCGTGTTTTGCAGTTTAGAGAAGAGGTAGCCTTCCTCCTGTTTCAGAGGTGTCAGGTCGCATGCCCAGAGCTGCTCCAGCTGCCATGTTCCTGGTTGCAATGGGAGGGGCAAGATTAATTCTATTGAGTGTTGCAATGCACTGTGGAAGATGCAAGGTTGTGAGGGGAAGGGAGAGAGAGAAAAATAGTCACACAAGTCAAGTCCAGATGCATGTGGGTTATTCATACCTCTTTTGCAGGAATTCTGTTTCCCTTTATATGTGATAGCTCCTCTCATGGAGTTAACCTCTTAACATCAGAGATTTCCTTCAGAATAACAGTTTCATTCCCAAAGGAATTGTCACAACTTTCCCATTCATTTTTTTAAACTTTTCCTTTGCCCTTTGTTTTATAAACCTTGTAAGTTATACTGCTATGATTTGAATATTTCTCCCGAAGTTCATGTGTTAGAAATTTAATCCCAAATGCAACAGTGTTGGGAGGTGGGGCCTAATGGAGGTGTTTAAGTCATGAGGACTCCACCCACATGAATGGATTAATGCCAATTATGAAAGGACCTGAGGCTACAAGTTCCACTCTTGCTGTCTCATGCTGTCTTGCCCTTCCACTTTCCACCATGGGATGATGTAGCAAGAAGCCTGCTGCCAAGGGACAGCACCTTGATATCAGACTTCCTAGCCTCTAGAATGGTGAAAAATAAATTGATTTTATCCAGTCTGTGGGGTTTGCTATAGCAATGCAAAATGGACTAAGACATATGCTTTCTACCTTACTCAATCCCCACATACTTAATACAGGGCAGTAGTTCTAAACAACCTGGAGGCAAGGGGAAGGAAAAGCGTCATAGGATGGTGGTGGTGGCTGGGGGGAGCATGTTTAAAGTGTGTCTCCTTGATTTATGCTATTCCTCATTGAGATATTCATGTGACATCATGTAAAGCACATTTATTATTGCTAATTTTCTTGTGTTTAGCAAGTCTTTCAATATAAGCCATTTTAGAGAAAAGGCATCTCTTTATAAAGGAAAGAGCCTCAGGACTGCTCTGCCTTACACCCACCATTATGGTGAGCCACCTGCCTTGCACCTGCCAGCAGTGGATGGGAACTGATGCCGGGCAGCATCTAGAGTAAGGGGGATGAACAGCTGGTGCCTCTAGCCTGTGCTAAAAATACTATACACATTTACACAGAAGATTTTTAGGGCAGTGAAACTACCATGTGTGATACTATAGCAATGAATACATGCCATTATATATCTCTCTAAACCCACAGAATGTACAACACCAAGACTGAACCTGAATGTAAATTATGGACTTTGAGTGATAATAATGCATCAGTGTAGGTTCATTGATTGTAGAAATGTACCACTGTAGTGGGGAATGTTGATAGTGGTGGAGGCTGTGCATGTGTCTGGGCAGGGGATATCTTCCTTACAATTTTGCTGTGAACCTAAAACTCTCTAAAAAATACTTGATTCCACCCCCCAAACACACACATTTACACAAGTAGGTCAAAATTAATCAGTTACCTCATTGCTTTTATATTCATGCTTCAGGAAGCATTTTGTTTTTGTTGTCTTATTTCCTGAAAAGAAAGCTCTCAGTACTCAAATTTCACCTTTATAAGTTTGTTGAAAGGAGTGTTATATCGAAGTCAATAATCTTGTCCTTCTCTTTTCAATATCTACCTCATATAGGCCTAGCACAAAATTGGTACTTGTTAAATATGTGCTGAATTAAAGTCATACGTCAGGCCTGCTCCAAAAATGTTAAATAAAGTGTTTATATAAATGTTAAATAAAGTGTTAAATAAAATGTAAATAGCTAAAAACTATCAAATAAAATGTTTTTATGAAATAATAATAAAATCTAATTGCCTAGGTTACATCAATATGCCTAGGTACAATCTAATAGGAATAATAAAATAACAGCAACTTTTTGGGATGGACCCTTGGCAGAACACCTGGAATACCACTCACCATTTCTTTTCTTCCATTGCATGACTTCCCTGGGCGTCTTACATGTAACTATGGACAACCATGACTCTCTTCATCCTTATGGCATTTCCTCTCCAGCATGGCACACTTTGTTGACTTTTGCCAGTACCTGATACCCCTGGTATATTTCTTTTCATTGTTGATATTTCCTCTGTGCATCCATAGTTCTCATTATGTGAGTCTTTTTCATTTGCTCATGATAGTAGTCCAACTCAAACTTGTTTAAGCAAAACCAGGCATGTATTGATTCATGAACCTGGTACATCTGTGGGTTGATGTGTCTTTGGATCTAGCTGGATCTAGGGATTCACAAATGTTGTCATAGGGATTCCGTCTCTTCTAACTTTAACACTTTCTCTTCAGTGGTGATCATGAATGATGACTGACAGTTGCACACTCACATCTTTTCAGCTTTTTCAGTCTCAGAAAAAAAGATTTTTCTAATAGCGCCTAAAGAAACATTCTGCCGAGAATCGTAATGAGTCTGGTTTGTATCACCTGCCCATCCCTCACTGATTACTTTGTTTGAGGGATGTATACTCTGATTGTGTCAAAAAATCGCTGCTGTGACAGAAAGTGCGTTTAGCTCTACCTGACCCACATGGAATGAGTTCCCCATAGGAGGAAGGGGTTCTATTAACAGAAGAAGGGGTAAAGAAGGTGACTGAGAGACCAAATGTGTTTCCAAACCATGTCACTCTGATGATATTCTTTGATGCTTCTGAAAGTGTGAGATTGTTATTTCACATACCACCATAAAGTCAAATAAAATGTCCTTACACCACACAAGTGTTGTTTTCTCTTACTAGTCTTGGATGTGAAAGAGAAATTTTGGGGGACATGGATACTACAGCCTTTATTTATTTTTATTATTTATTTATTTATTTTTGTGGCTCACATCCTAAGTGCTCTGACACAATGAGTCCCTGGGCAGGAGACCTAGAGGACAATCTGTGGAGTGTGAGTACCCCAGGGCAGACTCAACAACTGCATCCTATTTGCTGCCCGTTTTGAGTTTTTGCATTTTAAATTTTCTTCTCTCATCGTGAAGGCTTTTTCCCAGGGCAAGTACCTAGGGAGGTTCTGGTGACTAAGACAAACAGTCCTGGGGACTGGGTGGCAATATCAGTGTGTTGGTCCATTCACTGACCCTTCCATGACATTCTGTAGCGTTTTCCAGCAAATAGACTGAGTCTGTGCCCTTTGTTCAAATGCTACCTGCTCAGCTTTCCTGACCAGACCTAGAACGGCATCCCACTTTACTCACTTTCTACACCCTTACTCTTGCTTTATGTTTCTTCTTAGCACTTTTTCCTACCTGAAATGATGTCACATATGTTTGTTTACTTATTAATTGTCTGTCTGAGTAGGAAGGTAGGAGAATTTTTCTCTCATATTCTCTGCTGCATCCTCTGTGCCTAGAATAGTACCTGGTACGTCCTAGACTTGCAGTAACTACTGACCAGATGTATCAAGAAATAGATGAATGAGCAAACAAAATAATGGCAGGAAAAGATCTCGGGCCATAATTCTGAGACCCTTATTAAGCACAAACCTAAATACACCTAAATGCTACTGGCATTTTTTTTTAAGCATGAACACACATGTGTTTAAAAGGCCCTGCATTTTGATATAATATTGTTAGTCTTGCGTCTCCTTTTAATTTCCTTTAGCATCACTTACTGATGTACAGTTTTACCTGGAATGGTGACTAAGTTGACAGAGTTAACTTTAAAAATGCATATTTTGCTGTGATTTTTGCTAAGTAAAGCCAGAGAAAAAAAGATACGTTAAATTGCCTAGACCATTTCTATTAATTCTGCAGTATTTTGTGGATAAAAAGTTTTTTCAAAAAACAGAACTAGGACTTAGTCTCTTTTGTTTAGTAGCTGGAAGCAGATTCTCCCTCTCTTTTGCAGTCAGGACTTTGGTTTTTTTTTCTTGAAGAAGTTTTATTTTTAGATTTGAACTCTTTGCTACAACATAGTAAAAGATCGTCATATTCACAAATAAGAGCGAATTAAAATCAAGAAGCTGAGAAGCTGGGCTTGTTTCATAATTTCATCTTTCACCAAATTTATTCTGCCCCTTTGTCTTTGGTATACCTGGACAGAGCCAAGCAGAACCAGTAGCCTGTTCTCAAGGCTCTGCTACCCCTCAAGTGCAGTGGGAATTCCTTTCTGCCTGAGTGAAATGTCTAGTCTATAAAACTGGTTAGTAAAACATACTGTAATTTGGGATTTGGTAATATTGCCTTCATTTTGACAGAGTCCAGGTTGACCCACAGCATTATGTCATGAACAGATGTGAATTCTAGAGGGGTGAAATGATTAAAAACTTATTCAGAATGAAAAAGAAAACTCAGTCATAGGAGTTCTTCATTCTTCTATAGTCTAGTCAGTCAATAGTATTTAACCCTGTTTAGTCCACCTGGCATTTGCCTCCAAATGGCAGTAACCTCCAGGAAGGTTAAATCTCTCTTGACACATGGAGGGTCTGGTAACATGCACAAATAATGCTTTTAAAAAAAGGAGCTTTCAAAGCAATATACAGATTCAACACAATCACTATTAAATTACCAATGTCATTTGTCACAGAATTAGAAAGAAAAATCCTGAAGTTCAGATGAACCGAAAAAGAAGCCAAACAGCTAAAGCAGTCATAAGCAAAAAGAACAAACCCAGAGACATCATATTGTCTCACTTCAAAGTATACTATAAGCTAGAGTAACTATAATAGCATGATACTGTACAAAAATAGACACATAGATCAATGGAACAGAATAGAGGACCCAGAAATAAAGCGACAAATCCACAATCAACTGATCTTCAATAAAGCCAACAAAAATAAACAATGGGGGAAATCACTCTCTATTCAATAAATGGTGCTGGGAAAACTAGCCACATGCAGAAGAATAAGACTGGACCCCTGTCTCTCTCACCACATACAGAAATCAACTCAAGATGGATTAAGAACTTAAACATAAACCTGAAACTATACACCTCTGAGAAGAAAATCCAGGAGAATCTCTTCTGGACATTGGCCTAGGCAAATAGTTTATGATAAAGATTGCAAAAGTAAATGCAACAAAACAAAAATAGAAAAGTGAGACTTAAAAGCTTCTGCACAGAAAAAACAATCAACAGAGTAAATAAACAATCTACTGAATAGGAGAAGACATTTGCAAATTATGCCTCTGACAAATGACTAGTATCTAGAATCTACAAGGAACTCAGACAACTCAACAAGAAAAAAACAAACAACCTCCTTAAAGACTGGGCAAAGAACATAAAGAGATATTTCTCCAAAGAAGAACTACAAGCAGTCAACAAATATATGAACAAATATTCAACATCACTAATCTTCAGAGAAATGCAAATTAAAACCACAATGAGATATCATCTCATGCCATTCAGAATGGTTATTATTAAAAAGTCAAAAAACAACAGATGTTGGTGTGAATGTGGAGAAAAGGGATGCTTATACAACTAATGGTGGGAATGTAAATTAGTTCAGCCTCTATGAAAAACGATGTGGAGATTTCTCAAAAAACTGAAAATAAAACTAGCATTTGACCCAGCAATTTCACTACTGGGTGTCTACCCAAAGAAAATAAATCATTATATAAAAAGGTACCTACGGCTGGGCGCGGTGGCTTACGCCTGTAATCCCAGCACTTTGGGAGGCCAAGGCAGGCAGATCACGAGGTCAGGAGATCGAGACCATCCTGGCTAATACGGTGAAACCCCGTCTCCACTAAAAATACAAAAAATTAGCCGGGCGCAGCGGCAGGCGCCTGTAGTCCCAGCTACTTGGGAGGCTGAGGCAGGAGAATGGCGTGAACCCAGGAGGCGGAGCTTGCAGTGAGCCAAGATCACACCACTGCACTCCAGCCTGGGCAACTGAGCAAGAATCCATCTCAAAAAAAAAAAAAAAAAAAAAAAAAGACACCTACACTCATACGTTCATCACAGCACTACTTACAATAGCAAAGTCACGATTCCAACCTAACTACACATCAGTAGTTGATGTGATAAAGAAAATATGATATATACACCATGGAATACCATACAACCATAAAAAATAATGGAATTATGTCCTTGCAGCAATATGGATGGAGCTGAAGGCCACTATCCTAAGTGGACTAACTCAGAAACAAAAAATCAAATACCAAATGTTCTCACTCTTAAGTGGGAGCTAAACAATGGGTACATATAGACATAACGATGGAAATAATAGACACTAGGGACTCCAAAAGGGAGTAGAGTGGGGGGAGGATGAGGGTTAAAGAATTACCCATCAGGTACAATGTTTACTATTTGGGTAATGGGTACATAAGAAGCCCAATCTCTACCAGTATGCAATATACCCATGTAACAAATATGTAAATGTACCCCCTGGATCTAAAATAAAATTTAAAATGAATAAATAAATGCAAAAAAAATCAAAATTTTCAAAAGGGCTTTACAGGTAATTAGGACACCTCTGACATTTAAATATGCAAGAATGCTGAATAATTCATTGAAAAAATCAAAATTCCCGATTCTTGCTTTTTATACAAAGAACAGAAATAATACCATAGATGTGGTTTTATTGGAACAGAAACAATACATTAGATATGAAGTTACAATGAATGAAGACCAACAAGGCAATGACTTTGTGAAAGTACTTTTCAAACTATAAACTACTATAATATATTATCAGTTGATATATTTGGCTATGTCCCCACCCAAATCTTAACTTGAATTGTATCCCCCAGAATTCCCATGTGTTGTGGGAGGGACCCAGGGGAGTAATTGAATCATGGGGCTGGTCTTTCTCATGCTATTCTCATAGTGAATAAGTCTCATGAGATCTCATGGGTTCATCAGGGGTTTCCGCTTTTGCTTTTTCCTCATTTTCTCTTGCCGCCACCATGTAAGAAGTGCCTTTCACCTCCTGACACTATTCTGAGGCCTCCCCAGCCATGTGGAACCATAAGACCAGTTAGACCTCTTTTTCTTCCCAGTCTTGGGTATGTCTTTATCAGCAGCTTGAAAACAGACTAATACAATAAATTGGTACCAGTAGAGTGGGGCATTGCTTCAAAAGATACCCAAAAATGTGGAAACGACTTTGGAACTGGGTATCAGGCCGAGGTTGGAACAGTTTGGAGGGCTCAGGAGAAGACCGAAAAATGGGGGGAAATTTGGAGCCTCCTAGAGACTTGTTGAATTGCCTTGACAAAATTGCTGATAGTGATATGAACAATAAGGTCCAGGTTGAGGTGGTCTCAGATGGAAATGAGGAATTTATTGGGAACTGGAGCAAAGGTGACTATTGTTATGTTTTAGCCAATAGACTGGAAGCATTTTGCCCCTTCCCTAGAGATTTGTGGAACTTTGAACTTGAGAGAGATGACAAGGTATCTGGTAGAAGAAGAAATTTCTAAGCAACAAAGTATTCAAGAGGTGACTTGGATGCTGTTAAAAATAATTCCATTTTAAAAGGGAAACAGAACATAAAAGTTCAGAAAGCTTGCAGCCTGACAACGCAGTAGAAAAGAAAAGCTGACTTTTTTAGGAGAAATTCAAGCCATCTGCAGAAATTCGCATAAGTAACAAGGGCCCTAATATTAATTCCCAAGAGCATGGGGAAAATATTTCCAGGGCATGTTTGAGACCTTCACGGCAGCCCCTCCTATCACAGGCCAGGAGTCCCCAGAGGAAAAAGTAGTTCTGTGGGCCGGCTCTGGGTCCCTGTGCTGTGTATGCAGCCTAGGGACTTGGTGCCTTGTGTCCCAGTCACTCCAGCCATGGCTGAAAGGAGACAATGTACAGCTCAGGCTGTGGCTTCAGAAGGTGGAAGACTCAAGCATTGGCAGCTTCCAATGTGGTGTTGAGCTTGCCAGTGCACAGAAGTCAAGAACTGAGATTTGGGAACATCTGCCTGGATTTCAGAAGACGTATGGAAACGCCTGGATGCCCAGGCAAAAGTTTGCTGCAGGGGCAGGGCCCTCATGGAGAACATTTGCTAGGGAAGTGTGGAAAGGAAATTTGGGGTCAGAGCCCCCACACAGAGTTCCTACTGGGGACTCTTCCCAAGACCATGGGAACCCACCTCTTGCATCAGTGTGACCTAAATGTGACACCTGGAGTCAAAGGAGATCATTTTGGAGCTTTAAGATCTGACTGCCCTGCTGGATTTTAGACTTGCATGAACCCTGTAACCCCTTTGTTTTGACCAATTTCTCTCATTTGGAATGGCTGTATTTACCCAATACCTGCACCTCCACTGTATCTAGGAAGTAACTAGCTTGTTTTTTATTTTACAGGCTCATAGGCAGAAAGGACTTGCCTTGTCTCAGATGAGACTTTGGACTGTGGACCTTTGGGTTAATGCTGAAATGAGTTAAGACTTTGGGGGACAGTGGGAAGGCATAAGGTTTTGAAATGTGAGAACATGAGATTTAGAGGGGCCAGAGGCAGAATGATATGGTTTGGTTGTGTTCCCACCCAAATCTCAACTTGAATTATATCTCCCAGAATTCCTACATGTTGTGGGAGGGACCCAGAGGGAGGAAATTAAATTATGGGTGCCAGTCTTTCCCATGCTATTCTCATTATAGTGAATAAGTCTCATGAGATCTGATGGGTTTATGAGGGGTTTCCACTTTTCCTTCTTCCTCATTTTCTCTTGCCACCACCATGTGAGAAGTGCCTTTCACCTTCTGCCATGATCCCGAGGCCTCCCCTGCCATGTGGAACTGTAAGTCCAGCTGAACCTCTTTTTCTCCCCAGTCTTGGGCATGGCTTTATCAGCATGTGAAAAAGGGACTAATACACCAGTCATTAGTGTTAATAGCTATAAACAAATTAAAATGATGCTAATGGCTGTGTTTTATAAAACTTTATCACTAGGTGTTTTTAAAAGGTTGTGCCATGCTTTGAATTTTTGATAGATTTTCAAATGTTATTTATGTGTCTCACTCCAGGTGTAAATTAATTAATCACTTTAAAAACAGTATCTCTTGGGGGAATGTAGATAGAAGGGTAAAATAGTTTTAAATGTGTGTGTGTGTATATATATACACATATATACATAAATATCTATATTAGTGCAGTATATAAGTGTTTACATATATAAATATAAATATAAATGCACATGTCTATATATTTCATGACAAAGTTTTGGGTACATACTAGATATTAACTAATATAAAACCTTTACTCAACTTTAAGTCAAAACGCTTTTGAGTAGAGTTCTCTTAAAATAAAATAAAACTTTCTTGAAAATATGTAAAGTCCGTGCCAGAATAGATTGAGAACCATTGAATTGATGACATGCCACTTGATTATTTGTGAGGTGAGCTCTGTCCAAACAGAAATGGTCCCTATTCAAGTAACACTGTGTAAGATGATGTCTACCATCAATTTTGGAAACCCGGATGGTGAATAAATAAAGATGATATCCATCCATCTTTGGAAGTGATACTTAACATTACCCAAAGAGGTTCTTTGAACTCAGAACCTTAGTAAACTCAGTCATTCAGCATCTAATCACTGAGCAACCATGCCAGGCACTCTTCTAGACACTGGAGGTACAATGGAGAGCAAGACAGACATTGGCTCTGACCTCAGAAAGCTTGCATTCTAATAGAAGAGAGAAACAAATACATAAAAGAAAACTGCAATTTTCTAGGTTCCAGTTTGCCATCAACTCACCATCTGGGATTATAAACTCAAACTAGAAAAATATCCAAGGGCAATGGCAACTTTATGGTGTGAAAAGAGACCTGAAGACACAGGCTCTTTGGAGATGCAGGTCAGTAACTCTCAATATGACTCTGTTTATTTTTTTTTCTTTTTTTCAATCGATTCTTCT
The DNA here is from genome assembly GCF_002776525.5 of Piliocolobus tephrosceles. Classification (NCBI taxonomy): domain Eukaryota; kingdom Metazoa; phylum Chordata; class Mammalia; order Primates; family Cercopithecidae; genus Piliocolobus; species Piliocolobus tephrosceles. Next base: position 107,494,196 of record NC_045444.1, on the reverse strand, counting down.
GTTGACAATAAGTTTATGAGTTAAACATGCTAAAACTGGCAAATAGACTTCACAGCAGGGAATAACAGCCTACCAAGACTTTGTTCCTGGGACTCGGGTGAAACTCATAGGGATATATGTGCCATTGTTTGAGGCTGGGTCTCTTATGGTCACTGTCCTTGTTCTGTGTCTTCTGTTGTTACATGACTGCACTCAAAAATAGGGTCCTATACTGAATCATACAGGCCAGTGTCAGCCAGGCCATTTCTTGTTGCTGCCATTGCTGATAATAATAGATAATGCCATCATGATGCTTACAGCATCCCATGCAGTATTCTTAAGCAGGATACAGAGATAAAGCATATCAGATCTGGCATATTATTCTGGGTATTTTAAGTCTCAATATGTGTAGTAGCTCAAAGATTAGCCTTTATAATAAAACCTTCATCAAGTACATTTCTGTTACCTCAAGTATTTCTGTTTCTATCTGTAATTGCACTGCTATGCTTCCTAAGGTTTTGACAATTGTATATTTTAAGAACTGTGTTCTCCTCCTATATCATCAAAATCAGGTAAGTCCATGCATTTAATCAGGTTCCCTGTGACCATGACTAAATTATGTGTATTCTAGGATTTTGAAAACTTTTTAAAAAAATTATGAAGCAGCTACTAGTGTTGCAAGTCAGCTAAGTGCTACAAGATTATTGTTTAAGGTTACATCTCAGTGTCTAATATTTACACTCTTCTCTTACTTTTCACCATGGAAAACATAATACATACAAAGGTAGAGACACTAGCTTCAGCAATCACCATGGTAGGGTTGTTTGATTAATACACTACATTTTTAAGTGTAATCTTGTATTTAGAAAGTTAGTGACGATTACATATCTAGATACTATAAGAACCTGCAAGTGTCTGGATTGCTAATATAAAAAGAGAGAGCATGGAATAAGGGAAAGGAAAAAGAGAGGAGAAAGAAAGGGGTTTGTGAACTACAGAATACCACCCCAGAGGAAAGCGATATTTGAAGGTTGAGGTGGATTAAAGGGGTCCACAAATTCTTCACCAATGAGTAGAGTTTAGTTCCTTCCCCTGGAACTGTGATGCTTATGCCTTAGCCTAAAGAATGTGGCCAAAGGGATGATGTGGTATGCTGGCCTCTTTTATGTTCCTCTAACTTAGCAGGCATGGCCCTCTCAAGACTGTGCAATGGCTATTCCTTCTCTCTGTAATACACACACACACACACACACACACACACACACACACACACACACACATATCTCTGCACAATTCCGCTCTTTATTCAAACCTCCTTTCAAATCTTACCTTCTTGTAGACTCCTTCTCTTTCTACTAATAGAATTCTGGAGCCAGCATGTACCAGCTCGCAAGAAGCACTTGTGAGCTTCTCTTCCCATCTCTGTGTTCAGTGATGTCACATCAGTAGCTGAAACCATGGAATCAGAAATTGCTACAAATCAGAGTTCCTTCTGCATTTTTTTTTTTCCCCGAGAGCATACCACCCTATCTCAAAGCACGCATCTGTTAGCTCATAAGTATTTGTTCATTGAATAAATAAATCAACTCTGAACATAATTTCTGTACTTGGAAAGTAGAAATTTGCAAAGTGCTTTCAATGATATTATAAACTTTTTGTTCTTTTCTTTCCTTTACCTTACAACCTCCCTATATTCCTCAGTTTTTATACTCCCAGCACAGTTAGCTTATTAAGGGCACTGGAGTTTTCCATTTTCTCCCTCTTAGAACACTCACTCTTGGGATGCTTCCTGTTGGAACCTTCCTCTTGCCTGGAAGAATCCCAAACTGCATCAAGAGGCCATATACATATGGCCCTGTTAGACAGTCCCAATTGAGTTCCTGACTGACAACCAGCATCACCTGCCAGCTATGGGGACTGGGTGGGGTGTGGGAGAGGGCGTGAATCTTGGAGTTTCCAGCCCAATCAAACTCCCATAGAAAATTACATGGAGCCGAAAAACCGTCCAGCAGAATCTAGTTAACCATGATTTGTAAGAGATAATAAACACACTCATGTTTTAAGCCCCTAAGCTTTTGAGTAGTTCATTCCGTGGTGGTAAATAAGTGAAACAGAAGTGGCATTAGTAGTGTGTTGCCGCCATGACAAAACAGAAAGGCAACCTTGAGTTTGGAACTGCTTGCAGTAGGGAGCTGGAAGATCCTCAAGGAGACTGTGAGGGTACGAAGGCAGTGAAAAAATTGTTTTGGGAACTTAGAGAAAAGAAGACTCAAGTTATGTAGTAGCAGAATAACTAAAAACTGTTGATTGTGGTAGCACGGAAGGAAAAAATGACAGTTAATGAACTCCTGGATCTGGCTAAGGCTATTTCCAGAAACAACGTTGAAAATGTCTCATTCCATTGGTCAAAGCAAGTCACAAGGTCAACCCAGATTCAAGGAGAGGGAGATGGACTTTTCTTCCTATGAAGAGAGACAAAGATTTGGTGGCCATCTTTAATTCGCCCCAAGGGATGTTGACATTTGAAGGGCATACAACCCTGATAAGTAATTTGAGAGAGCCCAGATAAGACACTGAATTCTGACTTAAATATATAGAAAAGAAAAAGCATATAAAACCCTTACACCTTGAATAGAATAATAGGCTGATTTAATCTTTAATTAGGAAGGCTCATCAATTCTGCAAACCTACACTTTGCTTCTTCTGTTGTTGCTGAAAGTAATCAAGTGGACCAGCTAGAACAATCACAGGTATAAAATTGGAAATTTGCTTTCACTAAGGGGGAATAAGCCAGTTTCATTATGGGTTTTTTGTTTTGTTTTGTTTTGTTTTGATGTTGAATTAAGCAGCTAGTCTGATTTTCTTGTTTAAAAAAAAAATCACTAAAATCCACAGCGAAGTGAATTACTCAGCTCTCCTTTAAAACAAAAGATTATCATTGTTACGATAGAGGCAGCTTCCTTTTTATCACAAGAAGAGATGTTAAGGTAGGTTAATTTGTCTTTAGAATCCTTGAGAACATCTACTGCTTTACAGGGAAATAGACTAGGAATTAGGAGACATTAATCTGAAAGAAGAAACAACTTCTGTCTTCCTCAATAGCAATATAACAAGAGACCGTGGTTATAGCCAAACCCCCAAATACCTAAAGAGTTAGGTCTTATTGGTCTTTCCAGACACTGATATAGTTAGCAGCTGTGTTCTATTAAGTTGCTTGCATGTGCCCTGAAGAAGATTAACAATACCTTTGCACGTTGCTCGTATTTGCCCGTGATCATTTGAAGGTTAATGAGGAGATCATGGAGAAAAAATTGGGCTGCAGGGCGAGTTTATGTTGAGACTTCTTGTCTTCCTTTTTCCCATCCCTTCCCCATAAATCCAAACTTTTTTATATATAAAAAATAAATAAATGACCCTCTCCTTCAGAGAGCAAGGTGAAGCCCTCGAAGCTAAATTCAACAGGTCAGGGAAGGAAAGAGGTGGGATAGAGAGGTGGGAGAATAAAAATAAAGGATCAATGCTGGTTGCACAGACAGGCCTATGCCCCTGCATTAATCTCCTAAGGGAGAAGGGCAAAGAACACTGACTTGACTTCTCTCAGATCCATTTAATTCAGGGATGGTGAAGGTTCTTAACAGATACTTCAGGAACTTCCAATTTGCTACCTCAATTTTTAAAAATACAGTGTAACTTCAGAGTCAACGGGGCCCTCAGCAGCCTGCATTTAGAAACATGAGCTTAAGAAGGACATGGATAGTTTTAAAAGGTGGTGGAAAAATTGCTCTGTTAAATTGTCCAGCCACTTTTCCTAACCTACATTCACTGCTCCATATAAAAAGAAACCATCTGCCTGAGGATTCTGGTGGGATTCCCTGGCCCAGCACGTGCGGATGTGGCCTCAGATCGCTGGTGGTCTGGGGTCACCATTCTCTCAGCCACACCTGGGCTCAGCACCTGGAAATGATTGTGCCTAAGCACAGATCTTTTCGTGCCATGGGCTCCCTTCTTCCTCCCTCTCTTCCAAGTTGTTCTCTTCTTTTTGGTGCTAAGATTCCTGAGTGCAAGAAACCAGATTCTATACTTGGTGCTCCCTTTAATGCACCGAATAAACTTGTGTTAGTCATTTCACCATTTCATCCCATCTTCCATCCATAAATTGTGGGGATTAGGCCGCACTGTTGTGCCCAATGCCTATTAACCTCAATAGGAAGGCATCAGGTTCAAGAAGCCAAAGATGAGACCCAGAGCCAGCAAAGGTGACATGGGGTTTTATTCAGGGCTTAAATACAGGGGAGAGAGTCCAGTGGCGGCAGGCTGGACAGAATTACCTAATGTACAGAAGTGGTACTGGACAACATAGCTGCATGGCCCAGGCTGGGCAGGAAAACCGCAACTGCTAGCAAATAGCATGCAGTTTACATAGAATTCACTTCACACCTTCCCCTCAACAACCTCTACCTGGAAACATCCATCCACCCTAATCCCTTGTTTGGCCCGCATTCCACGGGATGGCGGGGGGGGCTCAGATGTTCCTCTCAGACAAGGAATGAATCTCTGGTTGGCGACTCCCGGCTTCCGTAGCTTGAAACACACATTGAGCTGCATCTGCTGTACAGGGTCATTCTAAGGGTGCACTTATATTGCTCTCGGGGGGCATTTCCCTAAACTCCACTCACCCCCAGTGCTAACATCCTTTGATGCTAGAACACGGGGTCTGAGTACTGCCAAGGCCCCTCATTTTCCTTCACCATGGCCCAAAAGGCTTGTGCAGAAGATTAATGTAATTCCCTTTCTCTTTTCTGCAATATGCCCTTTTGTTTTGATAAACACAAAAGTAATTAGTCCAGAGGAACAAAGGAGCAGAGTCTTCGGAGAAAAATTAACTTGAGTGTCTTACATGGGAGCCAGCTGGTGTTTCTACAATATGTCTTCTATTCTGGGCCAAAATACTAACAATAGCTGCAACACAGTTGGAAGTGGAAGTACAAGGGCTACTGAGTGTGAATTTTTCCCCAATAGATCACAGCCACACCAACATCTGTTACTAAGTAGCAGGTGTGATCTATGGCAAGCATTATTTGAGTGGCTTTAAAAGGTCTCACTTGTTACTTTGGGTTTGCTGGGGTTATTGATGACTTTCAGTTGGGCTAGGGAGAAACGCGGGGGAATTTGCTTTTTTATTCATAGAGCATGGTTAGCTCTCACAGTGAAGAAAATCACTGATGACTGTTCCTATAGGTGATATTATTAGGTTGGGGGAAAAGAAACAGGGTCACAATGACCAGTGAACATTGAAGCTGAGATGGATATGATGCATAATCCTATACTTACATGTCTTATGCTGGAGAATTTGGCCAAGGCAGAAATTCAATTAAGAGTGTGCTCATAAGTGGTTGGTCTAGTGTTCACTAAGATGAGCAAGCATCCTTTTTCTTCCCCAAAGAACTTTTCTTGCTTTGTTATGATTAGTGTTGTTATTATTTTCTGTTAACCCTCTCCTAGATTTCCTGGTTGTGTAAATACAGGAAGTTATTCTTAGTGTTTTCTCTCCTCTCCTGTGTAACGCATTTGTGACTATCTCTGAAATGTCTTTTTCCACTCACTTTTCCTCCCATTGATCTCCTTTCACACCCTTGATTTGGGCCTCTCCGCTTATAAATGAACCTCCAGCTGAAAGTGCTCTGTCTTCCAGAGGGCCCATAACCCTTTGTTTATATCTCTCCTACAATATTTATCAGATAGTGCCTTTGCTTTGGTTTGCTTTGCGTTTTTGTATGTGTTCCAAACCCCGGTGGGTCATAAATAGATGTCAGGCAATGTTTTCTTCATGTTCAATTTTTCCACAGCATTTCGCTGTCTACCTTATGCACAATAGAGCCTCAATCTAATTTATCAGTTGAATTTAAAAGCTGGTAAATTATCTGTCCAGGTCCAAGCAGACTATGAGATGTGATGAGAGTGGCAGTAGGATTACAAGTACACAATTTGAGCCTGGTAATAATAATAACAACACTAACAACTCATTTGTTGAGTGCTTATAAATTCCAAGCCTCGTAATCATCATATATATATATATATACGCACACACACCTTTAAGAACAAACAAATGTGAACTTTCTTGTTGATATTACAGATTTTTACATCATCATACAGATTAGAAAATTGAGGAACAGAGAAGAACCCTGTCCAAAGTCTTGTAAGACATAAATGTTGGTATTAAATTCCAGAGAGCCTGACCCCAGAGCCCGTGATAAAACAAATTATTCCATGCTTCAGTCTCTCTTTCTCCTCTAGATCACAAAGGGCAAGCAGTTTCCAGGATGTCCTCATGCTCTGTCTTCCTCCTGCTCCGCAAAACTTCTTGGAATCCCTAACCTTTGGACTAACCGCCCTGGAGCTGCTATGAAGGTTCAAAGTCAGAGGGTCTGTGGGCAGCCAGGACCATCTTCCCCTCTTCAGTTGTGCCTGCTTCTCTAAATGAAAGGCTCTGGGCCTTGCCGGGAACCTGGGGAAGGAGTAGGAAAGTTGGAACTCTGAGGGTGCCAAGACGTGCCAATGGTGCCCCTCCTGGCACTGTGGCTGCCACATTGAGCTCACATTCTGTGGGCAAAGACTCCCGATATACAGTCAAACAATCCAATATTGAATGGTGATAAATGGAAAATGAAGCAGGATGGAGGGAAGGGAGTGTGTGTGGCGAGGGGGTTGTTTTAGGTAGGGCAGTCAGCAAGTGACTGTTTCATAAAATGACAATGAATAAAAAGTAAACATTTTTAAGGAAACCTCCTGAATTTGTGCAAAGTCACTGATTAGAATATTTTTTGTTTTATTCAGTGTTTCTTGTGTGTAAATAGAAACTTAGAAAATCACCATTTAACGAGTCTGAAAGACCGACTATCAGGGCTGATACGAACAAAATAATGAAGTGGGGGAAGCGATCTGGGGCACAGCCCCTTCCCATCCTGCTGACGTCCTGTAGTGTGAACATTTCTCCCTTTTTACAGGATTTTTTCCTTCTCTTGCATCAAAGTTCCTGGTGTTCTCATCTGGTTTCCTAAAATCACAAATTGCTCCTAGAAAAGGAAATGATACAAGCATACACACAGACACACTCATATGCCACACGCAGAAACACTCTTACATGAACACAGAGACACACAAATACATACATGAATGCACACATATAAATAAACAGAAATATGCACACACAAACACACACATATACACGCATGTATATATATAGATAAACATACACACACAGACACATGCATACACAAACAGCATACACAGACACACACCACACACACACATGCATATACATACACACACACTCATATACCACATACACAGACACGCACATACATATAAAGACATGCAGACACAACAGACTCATATACCATCTACACAGAATACACATAAACACACACAGACACACATAATCATATATAAGCACGTATACACAGACATACACGCAGACTTCTAGGTCCTCAAGTTCTCCTCATCTGGTTTTCTTTTTTGTTTTGTGGAGACAGAGTCTTCCTCTGTCACCCAGGCTGGAGTGCAGTGGCGCGGTCTTGGGTCACTGGAACTTCCGCCTACTGGGTTCAAGTGATTCTTCTGCCTCAGCCTCCCAAGTAGCTGGGACTACAGGCATGCACCACCACATCTGGCTAATTTTTTGAATTTTTAGTAGAAATGGGATTTTGCCATGTTGCCCAGGCTGGTCTCAAACTCCTGATCTCAGGTAATCTGCCTACCTCGGCCTCTCAAAGGGCTAGGATTACAGGCATAAGCCACCATGCCCAGCCTCTTCATCTGGTGTTCTGAAATCTGCTCTTTCTGGAAAAGGGAAGGATATACATACCTACACACACACACACACACACACAAAATATAAACACTCAGGTACATATATAGATACATACATAGACACACAGACATACACAAGGATTGAAAATAATATATTTCATCTGGGTTAGACATATTTACAAATATTAAGCCCTAGAAAAATCTCTAATTGTTCAATTAGAAGCTTTACCAAACCAGGTGGGGGAGGGTTTGGGGCCAGGAGAGCTTTCTGAGCACTCCTGCAAGCAAGCCTCTGGCTGTCACCTGTTCTGTCTATACCCAAAGACAGGCCTCCTTGAGATCAGCAACTTTCCAGCTTGATATTCTTATTATGTGGGTCTTAGCTTTAAGTCTCTCAAAAGGACATTTCAGGGAGATATTTTTAAGCAAATTCCAGTCTATTATTAAAACTGTTCAATCGTGAGACCATTGCCGACATATGAGGGATTATAGGCTGGAGAAAGAAATGACAGTACAATTTATTAGTTGTCACTTGGCTCAGTTTGAGAAAACTAATCCCCTGTATTTCCTGCTCAATTATTCTTAATAAAATTAGCAAAAATGTCCTCTTTATATTTATAAGATTATGCCAAATGCAATAGATTAATTTCTTACATGTCACCGTTTGGGAACAAAGTAGGAAGATAGAATAAAATAATTTATTTCTTTGAGCCATTGTCTGCATTTTAGCTTCTGTGACAATCAAAATTTCTATGACTACGTGGCCGTTCTCAGATAGCCACCCATTTCAGGAAACCTCAGCAATTATACACACTGCAGACATGATACAAGGGAATCCAAAAAATGCCTTGTTATTTACCTTCATACATCTCAGTCCTCTGTATTGATTGCCTACGAGGCCCTGAAATGAAACACAGGGATCGAGCAGGTGTCCATTCCATTCTTTCCTGTGCACATTAAGTCCATTAACAGAAACAGCCCAACAGCACCGGTTTTAAGTCAATGGCTTTTAAAACATGGATTCTCTACCACAGAATGACTTTTCTTAGAGAGGGGAGTAGATGACAGAGGAAGATGAAAAAGAGAGGCGTATGCTGGAAACTAAGGGGAACAGATCTGTTTTAGTTATAAAACCTGATCCCACTCCCCACTAAAAAAACAATTAAGCAGACTAACCTTTTCAAGTTCATAGACGATTTTTCACCTCCTCTATTCCTCCTTCCTTCTATATCTTCACAGGTTCATTTTCTTTATTTCAGGAGACATAAACTTGTGGCTAAGAATATATCAGAACATAGACTGAAATAATTTTGCCACAAAGGATGGTGACTGCGTCCAGTGTGTGAACTCAGTTTTCAAAGAGATAGGTCAGAAAACTAAGTGATGTGGTAATATTAGAAGTAGAATAGCTCATAAGCTTTATGTTGGAGAGACAAGGAAGTTGGCCTTGAGAATTCTCAGTAGTAATTGACATGAAAGGAAATTTGAATTTTGGGAAGAAAAGAAAAGTAATGTTGTCCTGGAAGTATAAAAACTGAGGAAAGGCTGGGCACAGTGGCTCACACATGTAATCCCGGCACTTTGGGAGGCCAAGGTGGGAGGATCACGAGGTCAGGAGATCGAGACACAGTGAAACCCTGTCTCTACTAAAAATACAAAAATTTGCTGGGTGTGGTGGCAGGTGCCTGTAGTCCCAGCTACTCTGGAGGCTGAGGCAGGAGAATCACTTGAACCCAAGAGGTGGAGGTTGCAATGAGCTGAGATTGTGCCACTGCACTCCAGCCTGGGTGACAGAGCGAGACTCCCTCTCAAAAAATAAATAAATAAATAAATAAATAAATAAATAAATAAATAAATAAAAATAATGTAGGATGAGCTCTGATTGTAGCATTTTCCGATTTCATGGTGTATTCTCACTATGGCTGATCTCCGCTACTGATGTGACATCACTGAATACAGAAATGGGAACAGAAGCTTACACGTGTTTCTTGGGAGCTGGTATGTGCTGGCTCCAGAATTCTATTAGTAGACAGAGAAGGATTCTATGAGGAGGTGAGATTTGAGAGAAGATTTGAATAAAGGGAGGAATTGTGCACGGCAGATCTATGACAGAAAAGTATTCCAGAGAGAGGGAACAACCATCGCAAAGCCCTAAGAGAGGGCCAAGCCTGATGAGTTAGTAAAACATTGAGGAGGCCAGTGTGGCTGGAGAAGAGAGAGTGAGAAAAAAGACCAGCAGGAGCAAGATCATGGAGCGCTTTGCAGACTGTCATGAGGACTTAGGATGCTGTTCCAGATAGGATGGGAAGTGACTGGAGGGATTTGAGTAGGTGCGTGACATTATGTGACTCCTGTTCTAAAAGGATCTCTCAGGTTGCTAGCAGAGAACAGAAAATGGGAGTGGGGGTGGACAACAGAGGAAGTAGGGAGACAAATTTGGAGGCATTTGTTAATTATCCAGGCAAAAGATGGTGGTGGATTGAACAAAGGAGAGTGGTAAAAGTGGTGAGAAGTCACATTTAAGATCTAGGAATCTATCTGTTGTTCTTACATATATGCGTACATGCATACATATGCCTATACACATATATCAACACATACATACATGCCTATATTTGAATTCTGGAAACTGTGCTCCAGAGGTGACATATTTTGCTTTAGGTCAAACACCTAGGAAGTGGTCAAGCCAGGACTGATACAAAGCCCAGGTCTGTACCACTCAGAATGAGGCAAGAATGGGGTATTGGGGTTGTTTTGAGCCAAATCAGGTTTTGAAGATTAGTCTAGCTGGTAAAAACACTGGAACATATTTTGAAACTAGAATGCACTGTGGGTACTAGTAGATTCTCTCTGGAGAATAAGAGAGAGAGGAGCCAAAGATGTTTCCACGGATTTTGTCTGAGCATCTGGGCTAATGGTCTGGCCATAAATGAAGTTGGGAAGTACCAGGGGGAACATACTTGTTGGGGGATGGCTAAGCATTTGGCTTCAAATATCTTAGGTTTGAGATGCCTTTTAAGCAGCCACAATGCAACAGAGAGGTATTTGGAGATAGAGTCTAAAGCCCAGGAAACAGGCTGGGGCTGTAGAAAGAAATGTGGAAATCATCAAGTTAGTTGATGGTATCTAACTCCATGGCAGTAAATGATTACCTGTGAATAAGGGTAGCCACAGAAGATATGTGAGGAGGCCTAATGCCTGGGACCTTTCAAAATTTAGAAGTTAGAAAACAAGAGAATCCAGCAAAGAAAACTGAGAAAGAGAAAGATAACAAAGTAAAAATAAAACAAAAGCATTTTGGTTTCTCAGACGCCAAGAAAAAAGTGTTTCAAGGAAAGAATAGTCAGCTTTACTAAATGCTGTTCAGAAATCAAGAAAGATGTAGATTTAAAGATGTAGACTTAAAACTGACCTTTGAATTTGCCAACTTAAGGGTCAATCGTGACCTTGAAATACAGAATTTCAGTGGAGTAGAGATCAGGGAGGGTGTTGAGACCAAGCTTCATATGAGTGATTTTGAGACAGAATGAGAGACAGGACAGCGAAGAAAGGTAATGCCTTCAAGGTTTGTTTTATAGCAGAGCAAAGAAATGATGCAGGAGATGTACAAGAATGTGGGAGGAGGCTGGGTGCGGTGGCGGCTCATGCCTGTCACCCCAGCACTTTGGGAGGCTGAGGCGTTTGGATAACCTGAGGTCAGGAGTTTGAGGCCAGCCTGCCCAACATGGCGAAACCCCGTCTCCACTAAAAATACAAAAAATGTAGCCAGGTGTGGTGGTGTGCACCTGTAATCCCAGCTACCTGGGAGGCTGAGACAGGAGAATTGGTTGAACCTGGGAGGCGGAGGTTGCAGTGAGTGGAGAGCACACTGTTGCACTCCAGCCTGGACAACAGAGCGAGACTGTCTCAAAAAAAAAAAAAAAAAAAAAAAAAAAGAATATGGGAGGAGAGAAAGGATTTTAAGTAAAAATATAAAAATATTACAGCATGTTTGTATACCAATTATAATGACCCAGTGGAGAAGGAAACATCAATAATTTAGTAGAGAAGGGAGAGGGGAGAAAAAAATGACAAAAGCAAAGTGGAGGGGATAGGAAGAGATGCCTGACGGGAGCAAGTGGAAACTGCCGGTGGAGAAGAAGCCCAGCTGATTCGCCCACCATCACAGAAAGGCAGGCGGCATTCAAGGGCATAGATGCAGGCCGTTTGGAAGGTTGGTGGTAAGCAGAGAAGAATGTTCTCAGACTGTTTCTGTTTTCTCAGTAAAATGAGAAGCTAGGTCATCATTGGCTGAGAGTACAGAGTGGAGGTGGGGGATTTGAGGTTTCAGGGGTAAAGGAAAGATATTAACTGGTCATATGGGAGACGGGGAGTGAAGCAACTTGGGAATGCTGCCAGGCTGCCTGGCAATACTGAGGGTCCACTTGAGATTTGCTATCATAAATACAAAGTGAGGCCCGTCTCCGGTCAACATGCCTGGTGGATTCCCCTTGTGAAATTTAGCTTTGCAAGTGCAGTTGTGGAATCTGAGAGGAGCTGGATTTAACCAAGGTTAGCCTTTTTCTAGGTACAGAAGGAGGAACAGCCCATCAAGGCAGTGTTTATAATAATAGTGTGTGGAATCTAAACGAGGCAGGGAGGAAAGTGAGGACTCACAGGGGAGAGGGGAAGGGGGGGTCACTGAACAGTTGACACCGATAGCAGATATCAATGGATCTAAGGTCCCAGCGGGCCAAATCGCTGGAGTTGAGGGCACTAGAAAGAGTGAGCCAGGACTGTAGGAGGAACTTGTCAGACAGTAGAATACATTAATTGAGATTTCAGAAGTGGTGCAAGCACAGATAATAACATAATACTACTTACTGGGGAGATTTTTGAAGATACCATACTTGGGGACCAGCTCCGATAACTGAAATCTCAGAATGGTGGGGCTCAAGCATTGCTGTGTTTTAAAGGCTTCTCAGATGATCCAGAGGTGAGAGCTACTGGTCTATGGATTATTGTTTTCTTAGTATGAATCAAAGCCTGGGCATTAGGAATTTTAAAATCTCTTGCAAGTGGTTCTCAATATGAAGCAAAGTTTGAAACCCACCTGGAAGGCCTGTTACACACAGATTTCTGGCCCTACCTCTGGAGTTTCTGATTCACTAATCTGAGATGAAGACCAAGCATTTGCACCTTAACAGGTTCCCAGGTGATGTGGATACTTTTGGTCCAGGGACCACACTTTTAGAACCAATGATCTAGACTGGAGTCGATGATCTAGACTAGGTCGATGAGACAAGCAAAGCCTCTCAAATTGTAATGTGCATGCGAATCATCTGAAATTTGTTGAAAAGCAGATTTTGATTCAATAGGAAGGGGGTGGGGGTCTCAGATTCTGCATTTATTATAAGATCTCATAATAGTGATATTGTTGGTTTGAAGACAGTACTTTGATTAGCGACAAAGGATAAGATAATAGGTGAACTAAATGTGAGAGCTTTTAATAAAAGAAATACCAGATATCTATTCAGCCCCCACTTTATGTCATGCATTGTGGCGCTTTCTGCTAGCAAATTAAATATGAAAGAGCAGGAACTTAACAAATTTATATCAGGTTTCATTAAATGTCCCATACTTGATTACATAAATAACCAGTCGATATTATGGGAGGCAACCTCGAGTGACATGGTACTGTGTCCTCAAACTTTTTTCTGAGTAGCATTTCCATACATGGACAAGTTTGAAGACCTATCCCTACATATATGTTGTGTGAGCTGAAGGAGCCACCCTCATGCTACGTATTATTTAAAGTTGTAAGTTGTGTGTTTTATCTTTTGGGAGACAGGGTCTCCCTCTGTTGCCCAGGCTGGAGTGCAGTGGGGCAATCATAGCTCACTGCAGCCTCAAACCTCTGGTCTCAAGCAATCCTTGTGTCTCAGCCTCCTGAGTAGCTGGGACTATAGGCATGTGCCACCAAGCCCAGCTAATTTTTCATTTTTTTTGTAGAGCTGGAGTCTCACTATGTTAGTTAGGCTGGTCTCAGAATCCTGGCTTCAGGCGATCCTCCCACCTTGGCCTCCCAAAGTGCTGGGATTATGGGTGCAGCTACTGCACCTGGCAATTTTTATCTTAAAATTCTGCGTACATTTTACCTGCTAATTCATTAATGTCTGTTTTAATAGAAAAACATATTTTTACTTCCATCTTGCAAGGAAAATTCATGTTTCAAAGAGGATCTGTTCTTGCCTCCTGGTTTTGTGTTTCTCTTGGAATATGTATAATCAGTGTAAGAATCAGCATTGGAGGAGGAGGAGGAGGAAAAGGAGGGGAAGGAGAAGAAGGAGAAGAAGATCTGAAGAAGCTATTGCTATGAAATGGTTCAGCTTGGGCTCCAGAATGACTAAATGAGCTCAAATTCAGGCTCCACATCTGTCAGCTCTGTGGCTGGTGCCAGCAGAGCTACCTAACCTTCGTGTAAACCTCAGTTTCCTAATCTAAATAGGAAAATTCAAGCAATATTTATCAAATATGGTTTTGTTAGTATTAAACGTAGTATCCGCATTCAGTATTTAGCCCAGTACTTGTCATGTAAGAAGGGCTTTTTCCCTGTTGGCTGTTATTATTACCATTTCAAGTAGTGAGCAGAGCTGGATTCAGGTCTTGCCCCAGTAGGAACCCATTTTCTAGACTTTCAGGCAAGTCACAGCCCTTTTTAGGACATCATTTGTCTTCCCTGAGGGATGAGAGGAGAGCCAAAGTTGTGCTTCTCAAGCTTGAGCAGCATCACAATCAACTGGAGCCTCTGACTCAGCAGGTCCGGAGAGAGGTTTGAGGAGTTGCGTTTCTAACAGGAGTTCTTTCTACACTCTATTGATACTGAACAGAGTGTCAAGAGCTTGCATAATCATGTCCAAGAATTAGTGAAATGAAAGAATTTGAAAAATGTGGAGTTAAAGAACTTTCTGGCTAACAAAGGCAGCCTTGGCAATTCCACCCTACCTTGACATTTATAGAAGAAAAAGAAGCTACAGGAAGAGCAGAGGCTGGTCCAACTTAATTCAGATCCAGAACCAACACCCTGATTTGGACTCCCCTGTTTGTGTTTGCCGTACTGCTGCCTCAAACTCAAGCGGCATCATCGGGAAAGAAGTTCTTATTAACTTAGACCTGGCTTAACTAGTGTGTGATCAGTTCCCCAGCCACAGCGTACAAATGAGATAACAATAAAAACAATAGCTAACATGTATTGGCCCTTTGCCATATGCCAGGAGCTCAGAAATAAACCATGTTCCACAGACAGACACCAGCACTTGCCATTCATTCAGTACCATTATACCTTCCAGACATTTAACTTCTAAAAATAACTTCTAAAGATCCTCAGAGATCTCTCACACCTGGTCACACAGGAGTTGGTGGCTTTGCCAAGTTTTCCTTCCCTCTCCTGCTTCAATATGCACTGCTGAAGTCCTCTACCTAGGCTCAGCCAGGTACAAAACAGGAAGGTGCCTCCCGACAGTGGCTGGTTCCCCGGGTCCTGAGGGGTCTGCCCTGAAAGTCTGATAAGTTGGGCATTGCACAACTGCAGATGTAGTCACAGCTCTGGAGCGGCAGGAGCCAAGCACCTTATGGTCTCTGGAGCATTCCACATGCCAAAGCCTGACTGTGTTTCAGGCAGATAGTGGAGGACCAGGGAGGTGCCTGCCCAAACTAAACAGCCCCTGCCTCCTCCACATGGAGATACTGCTGTCCAGCTTTCAGATTCAAACAGATGCTGAGTTTCAGAGCCAGGTGCGGATGATGGGGAATCATGATCAAAGGTCATTCTTTCAGTCCTGCTAGTTTACTCAACTCTCTTTTAAGTCGCTAAGCTGTTAGCATCAGCAGCCCAATTTAGAGGGAATTCCTTTCAGAATCTGTCATTAGGAGGAGACTGTTTTTGGTGGCTTCTTGATTGTCTGTGTCTGTGATTTACAAATATATTGGTGAGAATTGAAAAATGCCGAGTTAAGGGACTGTTTAACAATTTAAAAAAATTCAAATGAATTTTACAGAAAAGCTTCAAAGAAGAGTAGGGGCTGTGCTTATATTCCTCACCCAGCTACCACTAATATTGATAACGTATGTAACCATTGTACAATGATCAAAAGCAGGAAATGAACCGCGGTCAATAATGTTAATTAAATTGTACCTTATTGGAAGTGTTTCCCACTACTGTTCTTCTTCTCTTCTAGGATTATATCCGGGGTTCCATTGTTCTTTAAGTTATTTTTTCTTACTCCCCTCCAGTCTGTAACAGTTTCTCGGTCTTTCCCTGCCTTTCATGACCTTGACACTTTTGAAGAGTACTGTTCACTTACTTTGTTCCCTCAGCATGGGTCTGCTTGACATGTTCTCATGTTATAATGAAATTAAAGTTTTTCGGCAAGAATGCCTCAGAAATAATGTTGTCTCCTTCCTGGTGCATCTTATCAAGGAGTTCATAATATCAGTATTTCTTTTTCCTGGTGCTGTTATCCTTGATTACTTGGCTAAGGTATTATCTGCCACATTTCTTCATAAAGTTAAAATCTTTCCTTTGTAATTAATAAATATCTTGAGGAAGATAGATACTTTGAGATAGCACAAATGTATATATATAAATGTATTTTTGCCCTCAAGCTTTTATCCATCAATGTTAGCATCTATTGTTGATCCTGTTTACAACAATTACTGTGGTATTTGATTAATGGTAATTTTTCTATTCCTCTCTTTGTCTCTACGTATATTGTTTAGAATTATTTTGTAAGGAAAAATTTATTCAATTCTTTATCAATATGGTCTTATGGACAATTGGTATTTTATTATGTGCTTTAAGATTCAATGCTATCATTATTTATATTGTTACACTAATTGTTATACTTTGACCATAAGGAGCACCTTGGGGCTGACTCCTGTATCAGAAAGCAACTTTTACTGGAAGTAGGCATTAATATTATTCCCTTTTAATTGTAGAATACATTTCTCTACAACATAATAATCATCACCTGAGAGACTTGTTAAAATATGACCTTTGTCCCCATCCCCAATGCTCTGATTCAGAAGATGGGTTTGAACTCTGTAATCCGCGTTTTAACAAAATCTTTGATATATTATGCCACTAGGCCTAAAGACACATTGTTTTAGAGACTGTGTTTCCTTCTATATTCTTCAGATTTTTGAATCCATATGTCTTTATGTATTTCTATCTATCCATGAACTACCTACCTACCCACCCGCCCACACATACGCATTTACACACGTACAATTTTACTAGACATTCTGTTTGATAACCTGCTTTGCTTATAGTCAGTAATTTTATTAAAGTTTTTGTATGATATTGAACATTTTCAAGAGCTATTGAATTTCATGTACCATAGTTTCTTAGATAATTTTTGTTATAAATAATGCTGTTTTATGTATACACATATATGTAACAATGTGTGTATATATATATGTCATAGTAACTAATTATTTCTTTACAGTAAATTTATAGAAGTAAAAATGTTGAATCAAAAGTCATTCACATAATTAAGGGTTTGGAAATATATTGACAATTTGTCCCCTATTGACAATATATAGTGGTGTTTTTTCCTCTACATTTTGACAATGTTCCATCATTTTTTTTTTTTGTAAACTTATTAGCAAAGTAAAAGATACCTAGTTTTTTACTGAGATTCTTTTTTTTTTTGTGAAGTTGAACCATTTTAGTGTTTTCTTGCCCATTTATATTTCTTCCTGTAGATTGAAAAGTTGAAACTATACTTTTTGATCCAGAAAACTAAATGGGAAAGTGAAAATTTTAGGAAAATTGACTTTGTGACAAAATGAAAGATTGATTGTAGAGTTAAGAGTTGGAGACAGGGGTTGCATATCTACTCAGCTACTGATAAAAAAAAAAACTGATACAAAAGTTATATTCTGTGTGTACGCTCCACATAGCACTTTTCACACTGCTCTGAAATCACCGCTTCTCCCTGAAGTGACGAATGACTTATCTCCTAAGGGTAGGGGCTTTACCTTTTTTCATTTACACTCCCCCACCCCAATTTCCATCTCATAGAGTTTTTGGCATCTAGTTTTATTGTCAGTACCTGTTACACAAAATAAAAAAAGACTATCCCATTGATGGTGAAACATTTAGTATCATGTTTGTGCTGAGAGGAGAGTATCATTCACTCTACTGAGTCAAGATTGGAAATTATATAATTTTTTTCACTAAAATCTGTCACTTACCCTGTTGCTGAGGGCAATTGTTATCTGCTGGCTGTTAACTTTTTCCATTATATCCTTCATGTCCTGCCTATCTCAAAAAAGATTTTCCGTGGGTTAAACTGTTAAAAATAATTAAATAAACTTAAAATTAAAGGACAATTTCCAGAAACTCTTAGTAAGTTGGTTATTGCTGTTAGCAATAAAATTAAGCTGTAAGATTTCTGGGAGCCAAGAAAATAAGGTAAACATGTTGAATTGTATAACTTTTATTGCCTGTGGAAGGAAGCTCAGTGAAAAGAAACAAGGGGAAAGAAACTTTTCATCACCAGGATCTTTATGTAAAAGACACATTGAGTAATATTAAGCACAATGTGTTCTGCTAAAATTTTGGGGAAAGAAGAAAAACAACAGCACATACTTATGCATATACACATTTTACATATAGATATAAATATGTTTTTATCCTTTCTGAGGGCACAGTAATATAGCCTAATTCAGTGAGTGTATTTTAATAGAACATCGTCCAGGTATATTGCTTTCTGAAAATCCAAATTTATACAGACACAGAGCTTAGAAAACCTAGATCCACGTGACAGAAGGAAGCTCAGGTACAGTTAATCTTAGAATAATGTCAACCAGGCATCCACAAGTGCTTGAATAAACTTCAAGATTCCTGTACATCCCGCCATTTTTTTGCAATATATAGCTATTCTCCAAGAAGAATGTCGGTCTCTGCCTCTTATTTTCAAAGGGGTCATTAACCCAATCTGCTTAGGAGCTACCTAGCTAGACTAGCAGACAACCCCAAATCATTTTAATTTGGCTTATATGTGATGCTTTCTGGGTAATTTTAAAATTCTCATTCCATAAGCTGAGAATCAGAAAGAGATACTGTGGGATTTTTCTAGGAGGAGTCAAGGGAGTAAAAATGGGGCTGGTATTCTGGGCTTGCATAATTGAGAGAGCTGCTGGTGTGAGGAAGCTGATGGAAATCCAGCGTTGGCTTTTCAGGTGGGTCCCTGCTTGTTTTATAACTCCGGGCCATAAATTCCAATTGCTTCACTACTTTTCTAATTTCAAAATCTCTCATTAAAAATTTATAGTGAGCAGTCATCCAGCTATTTATGACCATGTCTAGACAACTGAAAAAAAGCAAACGGTGGCAGATTCGATTTGGGATTTTTGCTTGTCTTGGTGACCAGTTCAGATCAGCGCAGAGCTGATCACATCACTTGAGTGGAAATCAGATGTTAATATCATTGGAGAAATTGACCTGGGGAGAAAAACTGATCATCTTCTCTGGAGGTGGCCTGGGCCACAGACAGATATTCATTTTTTGTTTTCAAGTGTGTATCAACAGGGTCACTGTAGTAATCTACTCAGGCCGCCATAACAAAATACTGTGGGGGAGGGGTGGTGCTTAAACAAAAATTTGTTTAATTACAGTTTTGGAGGCTAGAAGTAAAAGATCGAGGTGGTGTCAGGGTTAGTTTCAAGAGATGCCTCTCACCTTGGGTTGCAAAAGGCTCCCTTCTTACTTTGTCCTCATATGGCCTTTTCTCTGTGCACACCAATCCCTGGCATCTCTTCCCTTTTCTTATAAACAACACCAGTCCTATTGTATTAGGGCTCCACCATTATGGCTTCATTTAACCTTGGTTGTCTCCCTAAAGCTCCTGTCTCCACATATAGTCACATTGTGGATTAGGGCTTCAACGTGAATTTTAAGGTGACATAATTCAGATCATAAGAGTCACTGACTAAGACAAGTTTCTTGTACAAGGGAGGTGACACTCCATCGTTTTTAGGCAATATTCCGTAATTACCTCTGTGGCAGCGAGACCCATTTCAGTCAGCTATCTTTCGGAGGGATTGTTAGTTAGCATTCATAAACTGTTCAGAAACCATCTCTGCTTTATTGACACTGTTACCGACAAAATGCCTGGAGACAGGGAACACCCAGGACACCCGATGGGGAGGATGGGCAATGACGAGTGTTACGGCCACTAGAGAATTCCGACTTTCAGAGACAGAAGCCCAGAGTAAATAATGTCTTGTAATCCGTGTCAGTGGAGGGGGGCTGGCACAGTGAGAGAACCCATGGTTCAGTGCCCAGATTTTCCCCGTTACAGAGTGTGCATTTGTTTGCTTGTGGGGTAATGGGCTATGTGTAATTCTTAATGAGGTGGCAAATTGGAGGATTGTGGAAGCACCAGATCTTCACAACCTGCATACGGAAAGATCATAGGATGATAGCATTTTAGAAACAATAGATTTAGAGAATTAAGGAGTACTAATAGTGCCCTATGTTTGTTCGGTGCTTCACAGTTGAGGAGGCTTTTCTGTAACACTGCCGGGCTGAGGCCGATACCAGGTATAGACACCTGGACAGAGCTGGGCTGGCCAAATTCTCTCTGCTGTAAATTTGGAATTGGGATTGAAAACTATTGGTTGGTCTTTGCTGACGTCTGCTACTAAGGTTATATGAGCCCAGGAGCTGTGAGAAAGTTGTATCCAAATGGACCCAGTAAAAGCTGTTTGGCAGAAAGACAAGAGTGAATTAGATATGCAGAGTGTGGCAGAGATGGGTTATGGAAAGGGAGAGAGAAAGAGGGCAGGAAGGCAAGAGCAAGAGAGACAGGTGACAGAAAGGCTGAGACTGAGCGAGTAATGGCTTCTCTCCTCAGGGACACAGAGGCAAATTCTGCCTGGCACGGTCAACTCTGTGGGCAGGTGGGTAGGAGCAGTTCACTGAATAGCAGAAGGGGTATTGTTGTGAGCTTTGGAAACACCCTAATGGTTTTGCTAGTTTTTCTGGGGTAATTTTTAATTCATTAAACAATACTGCTTTCTAGAACACTCACAAAGCTATGAACACTATAGTTAAAGTTCTGGAGACATATCTCAACGTGAGGAACATATTCATGCAAGGAAACACTTTCAAAATAACTCATGACATTTATATATAAATCCCAGAAATAGTTTTCAGTATTTTGATTGTTCTTCTCTGATCTACTGTCCTATATACACCACAGCTCTTCTGATGCACCTTGCTCCAATGTCCTACTCCCAGAAAAACCCCTTTATCTTCTAACAGCCTTCTGAGGTCTCCCCCACACTTTCTTATTGACACATTTAAGAACTTTCTAGAAGGGCAAAGAAGAAAGAATGGGAAAGTTAAAATTTTCCTATTAGCTTACAGAGGGAAAATAAAGGCTGCACATGGCCTACTTTTATAATTTGTATCCCTATATACTTATGATAATATATAGAAAGAACATATAATCCCAGAATTGTGAGAGCTGAAAAAGACTTTTCAGATGATTAAATCTTGACGACAGTACTACAGATGAGGAACCTTGGTCCTAGATTTGAGAAACACCTTAATAAAGATTACACATTTAGATAATAGCAGTCTGGGCTAGGCACGGTGGCTCAAGCCTGTAATCCCAGCACTTTGGGAAGCCGAGGTGGGCAGATCACCTGAAGTCAGGCGTTCAAGACCAGCCTGGCCAACATGGTGAAACCCCATCTCTACTAAAAATACAAAAATTAGCCGGGCATGGTGGCAGATGCCCGTAATCCCAGCTACTCAGGAGGCTGAGGCAGGAGAATCACTTGAACCTGGGAGGCGGAGGTTGCAGTGAGTTGAGATTGCACCATTGCATTCTAGCCTGGGCAACAGAGTGAGACTCTGTCTCAAAAAAAAAAAAAAAAAAAAAAAAAGAAAAAAGAAAATAGCAACCTGATCACATGACTATTTCCTATTTCAGAAGAGCAAATGACTGAACTTCTCATATAATTGTACAGTGCTGGAATTAGGAGGAGTTTAGAGATCACTTCTTTTAGCCCCCATACTTTGTAGGTGAATGAATTGAAGGTAAAAGTCAAGTGAGGACCAGGCATGGTGCCTCACACTTGTCATCTCAGCACTTTGGGAGGCTAAGGAGGATTACTTGAAGTCAGTAGTTCAAGACCAGCCTGGCCAACATAGTGGAACACTGTCTCTACTAAGAATACAAAAATTAGCCAGACATGGTGGCACATGCCTGTAATCTCAGCTACTCGGGAGACTGAGGCATGAAAGTCACTTGAACATGAGAGGTGGAGATTGCAGTGAGCTGAGATCATGCCACAGCACTCCAGCCTGGGTGACATAGTGAGACTCTGTCTAAAAAAAGAAAAAAAAAAAAAAAGAGATAGAACTAGGGTTTAAATAAATTGACACAAGGAACTCTAATTGGTAATACCAATAATCTCTTGAGTAAAACCATGTTTGACACTCTTTCTGTCACTAACACACACACACACACCCACACACACACGGAGTCCTATGCACTTATCCTTATTTTACATCTTGGGGCTGCTAGGGATATGCTAAGAAATATTCAGAATACCTAGATCTCTGTGGAGCAGAGTTTGGAAGTCCCTGCAAGCCGCGTTATCAAGACATTCCCTATCTTTACAGCACATGATCTGGGAGAATGCAGCCTTTAGCAGGAGAATTTGTCAGAGAAAATGCATTTGTTCTAAAAGGTTACACTATGACTTACATATTTCTACAGAACAGCTTTAGAACACAGAGAAAAATGAAAGTAAGAGGAGATAAAAACTAATTTGAGATCTGGCCCAGGTGACTTCTTAAAAACCATTGTTCATTTTCAAACAATCTGAAATTCTTAAACGTCTTCTGAAGAGGCAGAAGTATACGGGCTGGGTTCTGTTGACTGAGGATCTATCCCTAATCAATCAATGATTGGATGAGAAAACTGGTTGTCATTACTCTCCAACGTACAAGTCAGACACAAATCATTTCATTCATTCCCAAGGTGCTTGCTAATCCCCCAAACATCTTTGCGTAGCAAGGGAAAGTAAAATTTCTTCTCGTGTTCACATTTGTTCTCATGAAGGCATGCCAGCAAAGCTAACAAGGAATTTCCTGGACATTTTGAATAACGAAAGAACACAAACTGGGGTGATAAGGGCTAGGTTAAGGATGAACTTGTGGGGATTTTACAATAAAATCCAAATGAAAGGCACGTTTGAAGGAATGGAGTTGAAATGAAGAATAAGAGGATGACATTTCTTTCATGACTAGTTAATGGAAGGGCTCCAAAACTGGCTTTTCCTTACTCATCTCCATCTGTCAAAAATTATACCAAAGGCCTCATCTAATAGTGTTCTTAAACTACTTTGAATTTGAAATGTCACTAGCATAGGAATTAGAGATTTATCTAAAATTCCATTTTCATATGTGTTCTTGTATACAAAAACAACAGCAAGTCTAAACCATGGCTTTTTAAAACTAAAGGATTTGAATCCTTAAAATAAATATATATGTTTTATAAATAGTAATGTGATATTTGATTGAATTAATATAAAAGAAGAACACAAATGCAAAGCCTAAGGAATATTTTTTAAGAAACTGAAAAGGTAAAATAAGCCCAAGTAAAAAGCAATGAAAATAGTTTAAATTAAAATCTGGAAGGAAATGGCTCTATTGTAAGACTTTTAAAAAGATGTCGAACATATTTTAATAAGACATTCATAGTGAATATTTAAACATTTTAAGGAGTCTAAGCAGGAATGGTCTACCAGAAGCTCAGACTAAAAAAAAAACCTGCTATATAATTATTAATCTGATTCTAATACGCTCTTATTTTATCTACATTAAAATATTCTTATAAAGAGAAGAAGGCTATTATTGTGCTAATTTCACTCTCCTCTCAGAGCACTGAAGTACTCTGGTTATAAACTCCACAGAAATTCTTGGACAAGTAGATTTTTGTGTAAGAAAATTCAGAAGCTAAAGATAAAACCATGTTATGATCATGAATGATGTAATTAAAATTAATACACTGTATTGAAGTCACCCCCAAAAGAACTTTTATTTTAATATCTGCTCTTATAATTTCAAATAATTGCAAAGTAATAAATGCATTCATGTCCAAATTCATTTGGCATGACTTAACACTTAAAATGAAAATGAGAAGGATTTGCAAGTAAACAGTGTGATTATCTTCACTGTGTCATGGATAATTTTCCTTTAGATTGGTTGGGACAGCTAATTGTGTACCTGGGTAGAAGAATAAAGTATATAAATAATATTGCTACTGTATTTTAATAAGATGAGTCAATGACATTTTTACATGTAAGAACATGTTTTTATTCTGCAAAAGAAGGAAAATGTTTGGGAAATGTTTTAGTTTAAAGTTAGGATTCTGTGGTAGAAATGAACCCTGGAAGTGAAACAAGAAAACGCAATTTTGATGCTAATCTCTGTCATTTATTAAGTGTGTGATTTGAGTCAAGTTAATCACTGGGAGCTCAATTTTCACATCTGTACAATGAGGAGATTGAACCAGAGTATTAATTAAAGACCTTTCAGAGCTAATATATTTATGATGACTATAAATGCTTCTAAAAAATAAAGTGGAAATTATCAGTGAATAACTTCACAATAAGAAAGGACTACAGATGGCATAGAGTCCATATATAATAAAAATGCAAAAGGAAAAATACGACTTAATTCCCGTATTTGAGAAAATTAAAGAGCGGGCATGACTAAAACCCTGGAACATCAATATGAAATATATAAAGTGTGACAACTTAAAAAAATACCTTTCTTCTTAACACGCTTGCATTCCATATTAAACATAACTTCTACTGAAACATTTTTGGAAGGATTTTAACTATTACCATTTTGGGCATTTTAAAAAAATATTTCATTCTTCTGATTTCATCTTTTTATGTAATTATGAGTTAAGTTATGTAACTGAAATAAAGCTACATTTTTAGATATTTTATAAAACATTGAATAAAATTTTTTGAAGCTTTTCTTTATGTCTTGGAGCCCAGAAATGTATTTTTTCTGGCCTCAATCTTTTTAACGGCTCTTCAATGTCTTCTAGGTACTAGGTACTGGGCGGTGGGTGTATATACTGCGTACGTGGAAAAAAAAAAAGACTCTGCAAAATTTCCTCACGAATATTTCTTTTTCTTTCTTGAGATGGAGTTTTGCTCTTGTCGCCCAGGCTAGAGTGCAATGGTGTGACCTCAGATCACTGCAACCTCCGCCTCCCAGGTTCAAGAGATTCTCTTGCCTCAGCCTCCCGAGTAGCTGAAATTACACATGCCCTCCACTACTCACAGGTAATTTTTGTGTTTTTAGTAGAGATGGGGTTTCACCATGCTGGCCAGGCTGGTCTCGAACTCCTGACCTCAGGTGATCCACCCGCCTCGGCCTCCAAAAGTGCTGAGATTACAGGTATGAGCCACCATGCCCAGCCACATTTCTTGAGTGAATAAATTCTAGCCTTGAACATGCTTTAATATTTATTCTCTGTCTGGTCCCTTTCACTCTTTGTCTCCTTCCTTTTGGAGGTGAGGGTAAAGTTTCTTAGGAGGGACTGACTGTAAACTACAGGATCTGTGTTACTCCATGTGAGTAATGCAGAAAACCTGTTGTTCTGTCAAAGCTTTGCTGTCCTTCCGAACGCCATGCCTGCCACAGGGCAGCGGCTTGCTACCTTTGTCTGACACAGTCAGAGCAGGGCAGAATTAGGGACTTTCTCTTTGCTCCTTCCCACCCTCCATCTCTGGGCAGGGTTTTGATGGGATCATGGCAAATATTCCAATCTTCTTTTCTCTCTCCCCAGAGTGCTGCAACTGTGACTTACTCTTAGATTCTTTTTCCTGAAGAGGTAGCATTCAAATAACAGTAAGTTTAGGAAAACGCAGAATGTTAATATCCAGGGTAAGAGGAGACAGGAAGGAATATCTCATGTGTGAGCCTTTTCAATTCAACAGCACCTCTCAGGATAAACCTGGCCAACTCTCTCTGCAAGGTGGAAGATGATGGCAAAAAAAAAAAAAAAGGAAAATAGGTTAAGGTTACTGACAAAGAAAATAGGGTGGTCATAATGAATGTGGTCTTAATGGGACAAATTTCTTGGAGTCAGATGTGCTTCAGCTACTTGCTGTACTTGATAAAGAGGACGTTTTGACACAGTAAGTCTTGCTCCTGTTCGAATTGTTTGTCTTCAGTCTGGCTTTTATGGAATCACTTTCTCTTTCATTATAGCCCCCGTCTCGGGGATAGAGTTGCCGGCTAAGATACAGACACCCAGTTAAATTTGAATTTCAGAAAAACAATGAAAAATTTTAGTATATTTCCCAAGTATTACATATATACTTATATATCCTGTATTTGCATTTGCAAAATCTGACATCCCTACTCAGGGATCAATCAGACTAACCAGACCCATGACTCTGTCATAGGTCTTTCTGCTCACTTTCCTAAAAAGTCATGTGGAAATTCTATCTCTTGGTTTCTAGTTCCATGCATTTGGTCTAGGCAAGCTAGCACTGTATATTGATGTAGTGGTTCCAAGCAAAACGTTCTACAAGCCATCTCAAACGGGCACAAAACTAACATGGTAGACCATTCCACCACTCTCTGAGACCAGCTGCTTGTGGGCCCCGCACAGGTCAGACCATTGCCAGAAGGTCTGGCTCTACAGAATGCAGACCTTATCTGTGACAAAACAGAGCCAGAGTTTCCCTGGAGGTTGCTGCATACAGAGATCTGATGCTCCTTTAGAAAGGACACACATTGCTGTCTTCAGCTTGGAGGAAAGGGCTCAGCATGGTTCCCTACCTTCTGTTAGATAGCGGCTAGTCCCCTTAAGTTAAGGTGCCATATTAGGAATTAGAGGGTGAGTCATTGGAGTTGTCTGATACTAGTTTCTCAGCAATGGTGCAGGTCCCAGGATTGTAAGGGATGTCCACAGAAGCCATGTGAAACTTCTATTCTTGCCAGGCCTTCTGCCAATGGCCTGACATATGTGGGACTGGTCTTGTCTTTGTCCTTGTGGGGTCCACAAGCAACTGGTCTCGAGAGTGGTGAAGTGGTCTACGATGCTACTCAGTTTTGTGCCAGCTTGGGATTCTTGTTTGTAGAATGTTCTGCTTGAAACCACAAAAATCAATCCATGGTACTAGCCCACCCACACCAAAGAGTAGACATTTGCCATCATGCCAACAACAGTGTGCTCAGAACCAAGCAAAAGGGCAAATTTAATGTTTTATGTCTAGTTCACATGTGCTTTTCAGGCTCTTCTGAGAAGACCTAACATAGGGGAATGACAGTGCATTTTTCATTTTCTGAAATACTTTTGTAAAATGAAAATAGGTAAAAGTCTACCTTAATGACACTCTTGAAGGAAAAAGATGTCATGAACAGACTACTGCAGTGAAGGATATGAGTAGAAAGGAGAAAGGGCAGTGCCCACCTTTAAACTTAAAAACAGTGTGAGCCCATTTCTCAGTAGGAATCTCAGTCCTTTTCATCACCGATGTTGGAAGTCAGCTATTCCCACAGTGTCTGTCTCCCTGGGTCAGTATGCCTCCTTGTGCGGTTCAGGCAACGTACCCAAAGTGCACCCTTAAATTTACATTTTTTAGGGAAACTTCTGGTTCTGAACATGTACACGTCTCACATGTCTATGTTTGTTACCCTTCTCTGGTCACCCTAGAAACCTGCTTCCCCAGATAATTCTCCAGTGGTTGCCTATTCCACATGCTCACTTGTCATCTCAAAACCTAGGAATTGTAGGAATGATCCTTCTAGTAAGGATCATAGTAAGACTGTGTCCTCACTCAGAAGAATGCATTGCTCCGTGGATTAAAGTTGACATAACATCAAAGAAGAGTTTGAAGTATTTGAAGAATCAAACCTTTTTTTTTAAGAGGAAACTATTTCTCAAAAGCCGATGGGTTATGATAAAAATTCAAACATATAAAACATTTTATTGTGAAGCATCTGATTTAAACCTTGCCAGCTTAATATTCATTAGACATAATTACATGTAAATAACTATTTTCTTTTGTGTGTACCCAGTAAAAGTTTATCTCTGACATAGAAATTTCATAACTCTATGCTAACAAAGCAACTTCCTACCTATTGACCAGCAATTTTATTTTAATCACTTGATGTGGTTTGGCTCTGTCCCCACCCAAATATCATCTCCAATTGTAATCCCCCCATGTCAGAGTAGGGACATAGTGGGAGGTGATTGGATCATGGGGGAGGTTTCCTCCACGCTGTTCCCATGATAGTGAATGAGTTCTCATGAGTCCTGATGGTTTAAAAGTGTATGGTAGTTCCCCCAACTCCACCTGCTTCGCTGTGGTAAGACATGCTTGCTTCCCCTTCACTTTCTATCATGATTGTAAATTTCCTGAGGACTCTCAACCACGTTTCCTGTTTAGCCTGCAGAACTGTGAGTCACTTAAACTTCTTTTCCTCATAAATTACCCAGTCTCAGGTAGTTCTTTATAGTAGTGTGAAAAAAATACACCACTTTATTCCAAACTCTGCTCAAAATCAACTTTATCTATGAAACCCTCCCTTTATTAAGCAGATTAGAAGGAGGCTAGCCACTGCCCCTTAACCACTCCTATAGAAATGTATCAGACAACACCCTTGCTCAGGCAGTCACTCATAGGATTTTGCAAACTTGTCCCTCTCCTCCTTCACAAAGCACACCAGAACAAAATAGCTGCAGACAGAGCTTCAAGAGCAATGTGTCCCCTGCCCCTCTACACAGCCCCTGATTCTTTAGAATGAAGTGGGTCTAATGTTTTAGTGGGAATTACTTGGTTGAAAGTAGGAGAGACTTGGTTTGTCTAACCTCAGCCAAAAGGGCAATTACTGAAAAAAGAATTGAAGGGCTTAACAGGGAAGTCCAAAGAAGACATTTGGAAGCACAAGAATCAAGGCAGCAAGAACTGCCTGCCAGCCTTGTGGGGCTCCCCCTCTTCAGCCTTTACTTCACTCTGCTCCTCATTCCAGTTCCAGGAAGAATCCACAGAAATATAAAAGATAATTCAAGACTACTATGAACACCTTTATGCACATAAACTAGAAAATTTATCTATCCTGGAAAGATACAATTCTCCTAGCTTAAATCAGGAAGAATTTCCATTGGTCCTTACTGAACCACTGGCCCCTCTACCTCCTTGTCACAGGAAACACAGGTCTCTCTATCAACAGTACCCCTGGGCTTGCACCCTCATGGTGGAGAGGGATTTACTGAAATCAAAATGAGGATGCTATGGACAAAAGATGAAGGACTGTTTTCAGATAAGCAAAAATATCAGCTAATCATCACCATACATTTTATTGGAGATAGTAGCATAGGTACCTCTAGAAGTCACTTAGGATACACGTTGCAATAACAGGCAACATAGTAAAAGAGAAAGTACTTGAGCATTGGAGGCAGAACCACCTGATTTACCACTTACCAGTTGAGTGGCCAGTCCTTTCTGAGCCTCCATTTTCTCATGGGTAAAATAGATCTACATGAGGGGATTATGGGTAGTGTATTAGACAATACATAAGAAATACTTTGTTCAGTATCTGACATGCAGTGGGCATTCTAAATAGTAGTAGTTTTACTTACTTTGGTCAGTGACATTCTTCCCCAGCAATTCTAAACATAACGCTGGAGCTTGTCGTTGCTTTTAGGCAAATATTGTCTCTTTGGAAAGACTGAACCACTTTATATTAATAGATGTCATCCCCATTTAAAGTCCTTGGTGCCTTCAGTAATTAATATTTTCTTGATCTTTTCCTAACTCTCCTATTTAATTATTGTATCTTTCATTTTATTGTGTTTTTTCACCTTTGCTGTGCATTTTTAAAAATATTTTAACCTATTTCGCCAGAACCACTGCCACACCTCCCACTTTCCCTACCATGTCCCTGCACTTCCTCTGTGCATCAACATCAGCAAAGAGCACCCTCATCTATCCAATTGCTCACTGGGACTTGTGATTATCCTACTTATCCTGACATATTTTCCTCACCATCTTGCAATGGAGTCCATCAATAGCCAGGTCCTGTGGATTCTGTCTCCCAAATATTTCTCTTTTTTTAAAACTAATTTCAGTATGTATTAAAAATTTCCACAAGACATGTCATCTTTTCAAAACAAAGTAATAACCTTTACCAACAACCAACAACAGACCCCAAAAATCAAAGTAAAGCTACTTGACAATATTTTTATATCCATTTGTTCTTTAGGAATACAGAAATTTTATATACATAAAATTTAAGTTTATATTTAATATCTCTAATTTCTTTTTTTTTTAAATTTCCATAAGTTATTGGGGAAAAGGTGGTGTTTGGTTACAAACACAAAGCTGTTTTTTTTGGAAGGATAAATAAAATCAATAGACCGTTGCAAGGTTAACCAAGAAAATAAGAGAGAAAATCCAAATAAGTTCAATCAGAAATGAAACAGGAGATTTCATAACTGACACCACAGAAATACAAAAGATCATTCAAGACTACTATGAACACCTTTATTCAAATAAACTAGAAAACCTAGAAGAGATAGATAAATTCCTGGAAAGATACAATTCTCCTAGTTTAAATTAGGAAGAATAAGATACTCTGAACAGACCAGTAACAAGGAGCGAGTTTGAAATGGCAATTAAAATTTTAGCAACACAAAAGTCCAGGAGCAAATGAATTCACAGCAGAATTCTCCCAGACGTTCAAAGGAGAATTGGTACCAATCCTACTGACACTATTCCACAAGATAGAGAAAGAGAGAACCCTCCCTGAATCATTCTATGAAGCCCGTATCACCCTAATACCAAAACGAGGAAGGGACATAACCAAAAAAGAAAACTACAGACCAATATCCCCGATGAATATAGATGCTAAAATCCTTAACAAAATGCTTGCTAACCGAATCCAACAACGTATCAAAAAGATAATCCACCATGATCAAGTGGATTTCATATCAAGGATGCAGGGATGGTTCAGTAGACGCAAGTCAATAAATGAGATACACCACATAAACAGAATTAATAACAACAATCATATGATCATCTCTATAGATGCAGAAAAAGCATTTGACAAAATCCAGCATCCCTTATGATTAAAACCCTTGGCAAAATCGTCATACAAGGAACATACCTCAATAGAATAAAAGCAATTTATGACAAACCCACAGCGAACACAATAATGAGTGAGGAAAAACTGAAAGCATTTCCTCTGAGGATTGGAACAAGACAGGATGTCCACTCTCACCACTCCTCTTCCTCATAGTACTGGAAGTCCTAGCCAGAGCAATCAGACAAGAGAAAAAAATAAAGGGCATCCAAATCGGTAAATAGGAAGTCAAACTGTCACTATTTGCTGATGATATGACTGTTTACCTAGAAAACCCTAAAGATTCCCCCAGAAAGCCCCTAGAACTGATAAAGGAATTCAGCAAAGTTTCCAGATATAAAATTAATGTATATAAATCAGTAGTTCTTCTGTACACCAACAGCGACCAAGCTGAGAATGGAATCAAGAACTCAATTCCTCTTACAATAGCTGCAAAAAAAAAAAAGGAAAGACCCACAAAATTTAGGAATATACCTAACCAAGGAGGTGAAAGACCTCTACAAAGAAAACTACAAAACATTGCTGAAAGAAATCATAGATGACACAAACAAATGGAAACCAAATATCAACTTTTGATCTACCAACTTTTTTCCACATCTGCCACCAGCATCCCAAACACTCTACTTCAGCTCTCCTGTGATCCTTTTTTTTCACATAATAGTCAAAATTACTTTATTAAACTGCAAAATCCTTCTCATTTTTCCCCTATTAGGAACCCACCCGGTGGCTTTTCTTTCTTCATAGGCTCAGGACTAGGACCCTTGACGTGGCCAGCCAGACTCTATGTGTTCTGGATTCTCCAAACCCTAGTAGCTTCATTAGCACATTTTCCCGGTGCTCACAATTCTGCAGGCTGGTCTGTTTCCTGGAGATTTCTCCTCATCCTTCCCACATTGGAGGCTTCATGTTTCCAGTTGCTTCTGCCTTGAATGTTCATTCTGCAGCTAATTTTTGCCCACCCTACCGGTCCTAGCTTAGATGTTAGTTTCTTAGGAAACCCCTCCCTAATCCCCCTGTCTGAATTAGATTTTACTGTTAACTGTACTCTATACTCCTTCACAGTACTCATTGGGATTCTTAATATAGAATAATTTGTGTAATTTGTCAGTTTGTTTATTGTTGATCATACCCATCAGGGAGCAGGCTCCTTGGGAGCAGTAACTAGCTGATGCTCAAAAATATTTCATACATAAATGACTGATTATATAAACAAATATTTCCACTAGACATATATACGGCAGCAGTTGTGAGCATGGGCAAATTAAACCAATATAAATTAGAGTATTTTTATCTAAAAATTATTCTCTGCGTTCACCAGATGTTTAGCTATAATGATGTTTATCCTTGTTTATACGTATTTATATATTCATTTATTTATTTATTGAGACAGAATCTTGCTCTGTCACCCAGGATGGGGTACAGTGGTGTGATCTTAGCTCATTGCAACCTTCACTTCTTGGGTTCGAGTGATTCTCGTGCCTCAGCCTCCCAAGTAGCTGGGATTAAGGGCGCCCACCCCCATGCCCGGCTAATTTGTGTGTGTGTGTGTGTGTGTGTGTGTGTGTGTGTGTTTAGTAGAGAAGGGATTTCACCATATTAGTCAGGCTGGTCTCAGACTCGCTACTTCAGGTGATCTGCTCACCTCAGTCTCCCAAAGTGCTGGGATTACAGGCATGAGCCACCACACCCAGCCCCTTTATACATTTATGTTAATCATTTTCAGATAATACATGGGATTGTTTTCCTTTCTCTGTTTTTTTATTTGCTCATTTTTATTTTATTGCTTTATATATTTTGCATAGGACCACCACCAAAAATGGGAAATGTTTTTATTTAAAAAATTGGAAAACACTCTTTAGGTTTTTAATATATGCAATTATTTGTATTAATATTATTGGCAGCTAATATTTATTGAGGACTTAATATATATATCAGTCACCATGCCAAGCACTTCACAGGCATTTATGCTTCCCAGTCATCCCAGAAGTAAGGAACTTTTACTATCATTCTCATTTTACAGATGAACAAAAGAGGACTTAGGGAACTTCAAAAGTTTTTAAAGGTGATGTATCTGTTTTTCAGAACAGGCCCTTGATCTCAGTCTTCTCAAACTTTAGCCCATGTTTTTAACCACTCTGCTATACTTAAAGTGCAAGTTAATATCTACAGTTTATTATGAAGTTAATCTGTCCAATATTTTCCTTTAAAAATATCCCTGGGCATTGTTAGGGCCCATAAATAAAGAACATAAAATACTTTCAAATATAAAAACACAAGGGTAAGGATGATAGTGGCTACTCTCTGTAGAGGGCTTCAGCTGTCCTGTGTACTGTCTGGAGTGTTATACATGTATTATCTCATTTAATCCTTGTAAAAGAAATCTGCTAGGCCTCATTATTCCCCATTAAGGATGCGAGAAAATGTTTGTCAAGGTTAGTTAAACCGTCTGAAGTCCCACGTTATTTAAAGGTATAAACTCAAAGTGGAACCCGTGTACTTCTGATTCCCTGTTTCAAAGGTCAAACTCCCAACCGGTCTATAACATGCTCCCTCTGCCCGTACTCCTGCCATCCACCGCACCCATTCCCACCACTGCCCTGCTGACCCAGCCAGCCATCACTCCCTGACTCCAGATCGGGCTCCAGGGCTCGTCGGTATTCTCAGGAGCACTGCAGAGTAAATCACAGCACGTAGTCATACAGGGCCAGACATATTTGCCACCTTTAAAACACCTCAGAAGGTGCCTTCCATGGATGTCTTTTTAAGTCACATGTTTGTCCACGGAATCGGAAAAATCATGATTCTCTGAAAATGCCCAGGATTTTAGTCCTTCCTTCTGAGAAATCATTCTCGTTGAAAGACACCCATTTTCATTACATGGTAACATTTTCCACTTAATTGTTGGAACAATGTACTTTTCTGAATTTTAAAAGCTCAGGTAGTCAAAGGATGTAATTGTCTCTTACCACCATAATCACAGGCTACCTATTATTTACTCTGCTATGATACTAAACCCTGCTGTCTTTCAATCTTAAGATCAAAACACTATATACTTTTTTATTATTCTTTCAGAGCAGTGTCATAACTATATGTGGTATGTGTGTATGTATGGGTACACATAGAACATATATGTCTATGTGTATATGTGTGCATGTATGTCTATTTGTATGTTTGTATGTATAAGTATATATATGAAATACATAATATATAAAATATATCCCTTTTGTCTCAAGAAACTTCCATTTATTTATTTATTTATTTTGCTTTATCCAAGTTTGTTTGTTTAACGGGTCACAGGTAAAAGTTTTCTTTATGGGTGCAGTGGCTCACACCTGTAATCCCAGCACTTTGGGAGGCCGAGGCAGGCGGATCACCTGAAGTCAGGAGTTCAAGACCAGCTGGGCCACTATGGTGAAACCCCGACTCTACTAAAAATAAAAAATTAGCCAGGTGTGGTGGCATATTCCTGTAGTCCCAGCTACTCGGGAGGCTGAGGTAGGAGAATCGCCTGAGCCCAGGAGGTGGAGGTTGCAGTGAGCTGAGATCACACCACTGCACCCCAGCCTGGGTGACAGAGTGAGACTTCCTCTCAAAAAAAAAAAAAAAAAAAATTTCTTTACGGTTGGCTGTCATTCAGTTCTCATCTGTCTTTGCTACCTATGATTCCAGGTCTCTAAATCCAAAGTTTGTCGGTGACTTAATGGGGGTAGTTTGAGTTGGTGGAGATGTGACAGAAAGGTGGTGGTGTTACTTAAAAGGAACCATAAAATATGTTCCCCCGAAATTCAACTTAGAATACTCCCCAAACCGCCTCCCACACCATCATTTCAGGACCCTCCATTTATAGACCTTAGTGTTGGTTGTAAAAACCATATTAAATGTCCAGTGTGCTTCACTTAATATAAGAGGCTTAGCTTCCTAATGCAGGAAATTCACTACGCTTATACTGTCTGTGACCTACATTATAATAATCACACTACACTTTATTTACCAGTCAGTCTACTTGCTTGCATGGATGACTATATAACATAAATCCTTATTCCACTTTTATTGTGTTTCTTTCTGCAGCTTTGAAACAACTTTAAAAGGACCCTAGATTCTAGTATTTATTCTAGTATTTGGGTTTAAATAACAGAGCAAGTTTATTTTCTCTCTCTAAAAATGCCACCATTTCCTTTCCATCCAGACGGTTCAGAAACAATCTTTCCCAGTGGGACCCCAACAGGAATCAATTGCTTAGGAACCAGTGTTTCTAAGCAAGTTTTGCAAAATGTTCCCATTCAGCCCAGGGCTTTAGAGAGAGCTCTTACACCTCTGGGCTCTGAGAGCTGCCTCCCCTTGCATAACCCCTAGGGTGCCGGAGCTCCCTGGCTGGCATTTGGTCCATGCCAGATATCAGAGTCCCTTTCAATCTTCTTGAGGAACTGTGAACTCCTTTATTCTACCTACTGTGTGAAGCAACAAATGTCTATACAACTTTCTCATTAGCACTTGGCCAGGTGGCACAGAAACACTGGTGGTCGGGTAGCCAGACCGAGATGGGCTGTCTGCCGTGAACACTGGGGACTCCTTAGGTTGTGCTGCTGATCATCCATAGATCAATTAACCCTCCTTATAGAAATCAGGGGAAGAGCAGATGAAGGGGAATGTACCCATAGCAGGAGTGGAATTGGAGGCTCCCCTCCCTAGTGAGGGGAATGAAGACATTAAAACGTGTAGATACACACCATGGGTTGAAAGCTTCCTAGCCAGGCCTGTGCTAAGAACTTTCATTCATGATCTCATTTAATCCTCTCAACAAGCACCCAAAGAGGTAGTATTGTTACTATTATCCCCAGGTAGTATTATTACTATTATCCCCAGGTAGTCACATATATATGTATGTATGTATACACACACACACACACACATATACACACACACACATATATATTTCTCACAAAATATGAACTATATGTCATAATTATCCACAGTTTTACAGGTAGAGAAACTACAGATAAGGAACATTTAGTAACTTTCCCATGCAGACAGTTCGTGCTGACTACGTGAAATCCATTTCAAACCCAAGCAGTCTATTCTGGAGCTCGCACTGTGGACCACAACACTATAGCTCTGTCAAGTGGCATGCTTAAATGGAACAGCTAGATAGCCGTAGGGCTTCAGGTGAAACTGAAGACTTCAATCTGTCAGTGGAGTGGAGTGTTTTCTCAACTTGCCCTGTGGGCAACCACTTCTAAGATGGCTCCCAATGATCCGTGACTCTTGATGTTCACATCCTTGTGTAATTTCCCTCCTCTGAGCATAGACCAGATTAGGGATTTCCTTCTAATGAATGGAATATAGCAAGAGCGACAGGATGTCACTTCCAAGATGAGATCAAAAAAGACTCTGACTGCCATCTTGTTGCACTTGTTCTGCCTGGCTCTTCTTGCCTGCTTTGATGTAACCAACTGTCATGCCATGGGCACCCTATGGAGAGACCCACATGGGAAAGAACAGAGGACAGTGTGCAGCCAGCAGCCAATGAGGAATGATGGTGCTTGGCCCCACAACCCAGCAGGGAATTGAATCCCGCCAACAATTGTATGAGTGAGCATGGGAGTGGATTCTTCAGGCTTCAGTCAGGTCTGGAGATGACAGCAGCCCCACCAACACCTTGATTACAGCCTTGCAAGAGACCCTGAGCCAGAGGCCCCAGTTAACCTGTGCCCAGATTCCTGACCTGAAAATTATGAGATAATAAATATTGTTGTCTTAAGCCACTAAATTTTAGGGTAATTTGTTATTCAGCAAAAGATAACTAATGTGTGCCTCTTTGGTTTACCTAGAAAAATAATTCATATTAAACTCAAGATTTTATTAAGCAGCCAAAGAATCTGTTGAGAATCACTAAATTCCCACTTTGAAATAAAAACTATGTATCTAATATTTACTATTACCTGGATATTTACTGTATGCCAAACACATCGTTAAATTAGTACTAATTTAAATAATTACAGTCATCCCTCAGTATCCTTGGGGAATTGGTTCTAGTACCTCCAGTGGATACCAAAATCTGGGATACTCAAGTCCAGCAGTCAGCTTTGCACTGAAATGAAAAGTTTGTTCTTCGTATGCATGGGTTTCGTATCCTGGGAGTACTGTATTTTTGACCTGTGTTTGGTTGCAGATATGAAACCTGCCTATATGGAGAGCCAATTGTAATTATTGAAAAAATTCCCTGTATAAGTAGATCCATGCAGTTCAAAACCCAGTTGATTAATGGTCAACTGCATTGACATTTAATCTTCATGCCTTTGTTAAGTCAATTTTTAGTCAGAAATGATTATATTCATCAAATTATAAGAATTTAATAATGATTTTTTTAATGTCCACTTCCAGTTGTCCGATTAATCAATTGTTTAAGCTCTTCCTATCTCTGTTTTTATTTAGATCTTGCCAGAGTTCTCGGTCTCCCTGTGATATCCAAGCTTGCCAAAGGTATTTTTGGTGTACACCCACTGTTCTGATCTTAGGCTTTGAGATTTCTTATATTTTGACCAGAAGCAACATCACATTAGGGAAATGATCAGTCTCTGCTTTTATGAGTGCACACAGTGCTTTAGATACAGAATCTACAGCTTACTTTTTATAATATCAGCTGCACAAATGATTGCTGCTTCAGGTCATTTATTATTGGGGACCCAGCTTCCTTTTACTGGATTTATGACCCTTTAAGGTTTTTACTACTTCAATTCTGAATCTTCTATGCTTCTGAATAATGGAGCAACAAGGGCAGGTGGGGGCAAACTGTTTTTTCTTAATTAGTAATTGGGATAAAATTGGACCCCCTACCCCACGTCACAGTAGTGGGCATGGCATCTTATCATTAACACACAAACCCCACCTGGTTGCCTCAGATCCAGGTGTTCCTGCTTAAGCACTTGATGCTCACGATAAACCTGAAGTAAATCCGTCACACTGAATATGGTAGCTTCATCCATTGCTTGTTAAAATCTCTAATAGGTGCAGAAAGCTACCTGTTTTGGAGAAGGTGTGCCACCATCAAGATCCTCATATGCTCAGTCTCCTAGGTTCTTCAAGGCTATACAGAGTGTGCACTCAGGATTTTCACACCAAGAGCAGAGCTGAATAAGCCACATGGCATTTCTATTATTTGGGAAAAACAGTGTATATTCAACACTGTGATGGTTAATTTTATGTGTCAACTTGAATAGGCTAAGGGATGCCCCGAATGCTGGTAAAACAATATTTCTTGGTGTGTCTCTGAGGGTATTTCCGGAAGACATTAGCATTCGAATTGGTAAACTGAGTAAAGCAGACAGCCCTCCCCAGTGTGGATGTATACCAATCCATTGAGGGTCCAAATAGAATAAAAAGGCAGAAGAGTGAATTCACTCTCTCTGCTTGAGCTGAGATGTTCATTTTCTCCTGTCCTTGGACATCAGCATTCCTAGTTTTGGGACATCCAGACTCATACAGGGACTTATACCACCAGCCTTCCAATTCTCAGGCCTTTGGACTCAAACTGAATTACACCATTGGTTTTCTTGGTTCTCCAGCCTGCAGAAGGCAGACCATGAGACTTCTTGACCACTGTTACTACTAAGCCAATTCCTTTAACCAATCTCTTTGTATATTTTATTGGTTCTGTTTCTCTGTAGAACACTAACACAAACACATATGCATTTCATTTGCCCAGTGCAATCTAGAGATAAACTTTCAGTCCCTTTACATTTTATAATAAAAAAGGATTTAAAAATTGGTGTTTAGTTTTTTCTCCTTAGATAAACATTTCTAATATAATTGCTGAGCTCCTTAGATTCCATTCCATTTATTTTTTCTGTATGAGTTTTACTGAAGTTCTGTTTAAGTTCAGGCACCAGGCCACTGAAAAGCATAGAGCATTTAGACATTAACAATTTCTTTAAGGCACTCATGCCAGATAACTATTTGTGTGTTTTAACGTCCAAACTCTCTTTCTTCCCCTTAACCCTTGCAATGCAAAACTTGATTTCTGAAGGGATTGATTGAAGATGAGAATTTCTCTTTCTTGGGGTTCTCTGAAAGGCTGTTCTCAAAACCACCTGTGGATGAAGAAACAATGGCTTTGACACTATCATTGAAAAAGAGTGCCTTGCATTTTTGTACTTTGGGGCTATGTTGAAACCCCAACCAGATTATTACACAAAATGAATGGCTTGATTTTTTAGCAATCAGTTTGGATTACTAAAAGTACATACATACATATACATACAAAATACAAGGTTCTTGCATGGCAAGCAAATTGTAAAATGACTACTCTTTGGGAATGTGTGAACCACTTTAGTTTCCTCAAGGTTTGGGGAAAAGGGTATGAGGGAAGAGGAAGAATAAAGGAAGACTCAAGTGTTGTAACCAACCAGTGAGTTCACCTTGCCCTCTGCCTAGACAGGGCTGATTTATCAAGATGGAGAATTGCAATGGAGAAAGAGTAATTCATGCAGAGCTGTCTGTGTGGGAGAATGGAGTTTTTTTATTCCTCAAATCAGTCTCCCTGAGCATTTTTAGGGATAACTTGGTGGATGCGGGGCAGCCAGTGAGTCAGGAGTGCGGATGGTCGTGTCGGAGATGAAATCACAGGGAGTTGAAGCGATCTCACGCTGAGTTAGTTTCTAGGTGGGGTCCACAAGATCAGATGAGCCAGTTTATCCATCTAGGTGGTGCCAGCTGATCCATCAAGTGCAGGGCCTGCAAAGTATCTCAAGCGTTGATCTTAGGCTTTCCGTGTTATCCCCAGGAGTAATTCGAGAAGGGTCAGAATCTCCTAGTCTCCAGCTATATGACTCCTAAACCATAATTTCTAATCTTGTGGCTAATTTGTTAGTCTTACAAAGGCAGGACCAGTCCCCAGGCAAGAAGGGGGTTTGTGTTGGGAAGGCCTGTTGTTGTCTTTGTTTTTTTTTTTTTTTTTTTTGAGATGGAATCTCACTCTGTCGCCCAGGCCGGAGTGCAGTGGCCGGATATCAGCTCACTTCAAGCTCCTGGGTTTACGCCATTCTCCTGCCTCAGCCTCCCGAGTAGCTGGGACTACGGGTGCCTGCCACCATGCCCGGCTAGTTTTTTGTATTTTTTAGTACAGACGGGGTTTCACCGTGTTAGCCAGGATGGTCTCGATCTCCTGACCTCATGATCCGCCCGTCTCGGCCTCCCAAAGTGCTGGGATTACAGGCTTGAGGCACCGTGCCCGACCCATCTTTGTTTTTAACTATACACTAAGTTCCTCCCAAAGTCAGTTCAGCCCACACCCAAGAATGAACAAGGACAGCTTGGAGGTTAAAAGTAAGATGGAGTTGCTTAGGTGAGATCTTTTTCACTGTCTCAGTTACAATTTTGCAATGGAGGTTTCAGTGTTGGCATGGTGATGGGTGGAGCCATTCAGAGAGACAGGAAATCCACGTGTCAGTTTTTAGTGAAAAATAGTGAGTTTCTCTGTGGATGTGTTGAATTGGAGGTGCCTGACAGACCTCTGGTTGGAAATGTCTAGTTGGCAGTTAAATATATTTGTCTGGAGCTCAGGCAAATGGTCAGGATTTGGAGTTTATAGGAAACGGAGGGATTTGAAGTAATGAGAATGTAAATGTTTATAAATTAATTTATTGCTATTTTTAGAAAAGGACACTTAAAGCTACAAAAGGCATATGAAAAAAATGCTTTTGGTATCAATATCTGTTAAAGAGTTTCATGTCCATAAGCTTAACTGTATGTGACTTAATCCTTTAAAAATATTTATTTGGCTCTTACAAAAAGAGTCATCTTACTACCATGAGATTATTTAGTCACCAGGGAGAAGCTTGCTCAGTTTCCACGTGCAGATAATTAACCCTTTACATTGAATACATGTTCATCCCAATAGTCATGATTCTATACTTCTACTGAAACAACAATAAGTTAAAATCTGGAATTATTCTATTTATTTATAAGTTTTTTTTTTTTAAAAAAAAGTACACAGCAGGCATAAAATACATTGCTTTAGAGCATTTGCTTACTCACAACAGAACCTTTTAAAAATAATTTTTAAGGACATCTGTAATAGTTATCTATTGCTGTAATAATGTCACAGAACAAAGAGCCATAAAACATTAGTGGCAAACAGCCATTAATTTGTGCTCACATGTCTGGGGACAGTGAAAGTTTTACTAGTTGGCAGTGCTGATCTTGTGAGCTTGCTCACATGTCTGGATGTCACCCTGCTGTCACCAGGGGCAGCTGGGGTTGCTCTGCTCTATCTGCCTCTTATCCTTCGGCAAGCTAGCCCAAGCATAGTTTCATAGCAATATCAGAGGCACGAGGGAGAAAGCTTGAATTTAAGCCCATTTCCAGCCTCTGCTTGCATCCTATCTATGAATGTTCCATTAGCCAGAGCAAGTAGTGTGGTTAAACCCAGTGAAAAAAGGTGGCATCGCATCCACAGTGAGAAGATACTGCAAAGTTACATAGCACAAGGCGTGGGTAGAGGGGAGAGAAATTGGGCTCACATTGCTGTCTACCATGACAGAATGGCTCCTGTTGTCTACTGTGACAGAATGGCTCCTGTACACAAGAGTGGGTCCTGGAAGCTACAAGTCAACCATTTCTCCTATAGTCTACTCTTGGCTAATTGGGTCAGAGGAATCAGTATCCAAAGTTAAGAATCTAAGAATGTAGAGATGCAAAATAGTCTCTCCATTTGAAATCAGAATTCATATTATAGTTCCCTTATAAGCTCAGGCTTTTTCTATAGTTGAAGAAATATTTATACTGAATTGTCCTTAATAATACCATACAAAGAGAACCCTTTTCACAAATAAATAACTAAGCATATTCACGTATTTGCTCAATATTTTCCATCTATCATCTTTATTGTGCATGCACTAAAAATATTAACACATGACCTCTGCTATCAATATGTCTAGAAAAAAATGAGAAACACACCACATATAATGCAAGGTGATATGTGACTATAATAAGATTCAATCTAAATTCTACAGGATTTTGTTAGACTAAAGAAAAGAAATAAATCACATGTTTTTCATCCTGTGTCAGTTGCTCTACATTTTCTATCTCTTGCATATCAACAAATATATAAAGTATTTTTTATACCTATTTGATAACTAAGGAACCGAGGCCTACGGTCTTTATGAAACTTGCTTAAATTTTGCATATTTACTGAAGACCTAAGCTGAGATTTGAATCTGAATCTTGCTAAACTTAGAACCCAGGTACTTTTTTTTTATTAAGCTTAACTGCCTCTTTATGCTAGGAATCCTTTCCCCATTTTTTAACATTATAGTGATTCATTATGAAATTTTGATATGAGATTAGCTTTTTTTAATATAAAGAAAAGAAAAAAGCTATTTGCTAATACATCAATTTTATACTGTTAAATTTTTAAATGGAAACATTTTCACCCAATTCTCACTATGTGAAATACTTTAATCTTTTTATTTCATTACATAGAATTCTATTTCAATTGCCAGTACATATTCAACATTTTTAGTAGCATAAACGGGATATTTGTTACATCTTTAGTATTTTGCTGATGAAATGAAAGTCTTCCAAGCATCTATAATAAATTCTATGGTCTCTACCCTGTGAGACCAATTAATTGGTACAACATAACATTTAAGGAAATGAAGCACCATTGGCAAACATGAATTCTTTCACAAAAAGCTTCCAAGTGACTTAGAAATAGGCATCATGAATTTAGTCAGGCAAGACATATGTTAGAATAATGTGAATATTACGTGCCCAGTAAATGTA
The DNA here is from genome assembly GCF_002776525.5 of Piliocolobus tephrosceles. Lineage (NCBI taxonomy): Eukaryota > Metazoa > Chordata > Mammalia > Primates > Cercopithecidae > Piliocolobus > Piliocolobus tephrosceles. The sequence goes on along the minus strand of NC_045444.1, from coordinate 107,451,445 downwards.
TAAAGAAGAAACTTGCTTGAATGTATAATTTAGTATATTAATTATTAAATGTGGTCATTAACTCATTACTAATATAGCTATTAAAATTAACATCTGATATCTATTGAAACTTTTGAACATTTAATCCTAAGGCAAAATAGTAAACGATCATATTAGATATTTTTGCTCTAAAATAATAAATGTTTTCAAATCGAGTGGAAAATACATAGTGTATTTTAAACCAACATGTTTTAATACACTCTAGCAAGTAGTTCAGCTTCCAAACTTTTACATTTGTCAAAATTTATGATTTTCCAAATCTAAACAGAAAAATTTCAATGAATATCCTTGCTGGCTTTTTAGACCTGATGCATAGATAAAGTATAGGTGCTACTTCCCCTTTATTAGCCTTATAGATAAATAGGTTTTTCTTAACACACTTATTTAAAAAACATAGGCTCTGTAATACTCCATTCTCATACTGCTACAAATAAATACGTAAGAGTGGGTAATTTATTTAAAAAATACTTTTAATTGGCTCAGAGTTCACCAGGCTGTACAGGAAAAATGGCTGGGAAGGCCTCAGGAACTTTACAATCATGGCGGAAGGAGAAAGGTAAGCAGTCACATCTTACATGGAAGGAGCAAGTGGAAGAGAGAGAGGTGGGGGAGGGGGTGCCACACATCTTTAAACATCCAGATTTGTAAGAACAGTACTGTATTAGGATTCTCTAAAGGGACAGAATAGGATAAAAGAATATATGAGGGGGAGTTTATTAGAATTAACTCACACGATCACCAGGTGAAGTTCCACAATAAGTTGTCTGCAAGCTGAGGAGCCAGGAAGCCAGTCTGAGTCCCCAAACCTCGGAAGTATGGAAGCTGATAGTTCAGCCTTCAGTCTGTGGTCAAAGGCCCGAGAGCCCCTGGCAAACCACTGGCATAAGTCCAATCCAAAAGCTGAAGAATATGGAGTGTGATGTTCGAGGGCAGGAAGCATCCAGCATGGGAGAAAGATGGAAGCCAGAAGACTTACCTAGTCTAGGCCTTCCACATTCTTCTGCCTACTTTTATTCTAGCAGCACTGCAGCTGATTAGATTGTGCCCACCCAGATTGAAGGTGGGTCTGTCTTTCCCAGTCCCCTGATTTAAATGTTAATCTCCTTTGGCGACACCCTCACAGACACACCCAGCATCCTTCAATCCGAACACGTTGACACTCAGTGTTAATCATGGCGAGCATCAAAGGGGGAAATCAGCCCCGATGATCCAATTGCCTTCCACCAGGCTCCACATCCAACACTGGGGATTACAATTTGACATGAGATTTGGGTGGGGACGCAAATGAAAACCATATTAGGCTGTTAAATCTGTATCGCTACAAACATGGTGAAATATCTTAAAGATGCCAAATCTCAGTTGTCCATAACAAAATAATACACTTTAAGACTGGCATATTTGAATAATACATCTCCTAGGGGCAGGAACACTAAAATTACCACAGAAACTTAAGTCAGAAAACTGTTTTGAAATTTTGCTCTTCTACCTTTAATTCTGGCTCTATATTCAAATTGTGTGAGACATTTTTTAGACACATCAATTACCATTGCCTCAGTCCAAGATGCTGATTAATTGGTAGGGTTTGGACTGCTTTGTCAAAGTACTTCTAGGAGGTGATTCTAGGCTCACAGCTAGTTTGAGAAACGGAACACTAAAAAGGTCAAGTTGCTGAGTCTATATCCTCACCTAAAAAGTGAGGTTACATTGATTACTACCTAACCAATCTTTCAGGGTATGTAAGGCACTCAAATTAAGTTTATACACGTGTTTTGTCAGCTTTCAGTGCTAGACCTTTAGCTCTGTTAAATTTCTGTTAGTGAATGAAATGGTATTCTACAAGAGTTTGTAGTGTGTATGGGGAGTGGATGCAGGGAGTAAGGGTGGAGACAAAGCATGAGAGAAAGAGATTTATCAATTTGAATGTCATTTCTTTTTGGTGGATTTGTCTTATTTTTCATATAGGCCAAAATTGTATTAATGGATTTTTTAAAACGAGGCTTTATATGTCTAAGATTCATTTTTCTCTGGTTAGTATAGGTGAACTAATTTTATCTCTATATAAGCACCTGCTGTGATAAATTTTGTCTTTTTGAGTCCCTATTTATAAATTCATTCACATTTCTACTCTCTCTTAAATACGTTTATTAGAGAATCATTTCAGAATATAAAAAAGTATGTGCTAACAGATAATAAGCTAGAAAATACAGAAATATAGCAAAAGAAAAATCAGCCATGATCCAAAGAAAAACCACTGTTGACTCTTGATTTGCTCAATTTCTCCATTTATTTTGTATTTTTAACATTTGTATGCATACATTCTATTAGAAGATGCTAATATTTTGCAACTGTCTTCTAATTTTGTGTCTGCTTATCTCCATCTCTTTTTTTTTTTTTGGTATATGCTATTTAAAAATTTTTGTAATCAAAGAAATTGGCAATGGCTCTGATTTATTTTATTGCTTTCATACCTATAAAGTTTTTCCTTGACCCAACATTAGACACATACTTACTATATTTTTTATTTTGCTTGTGGTTTTTTTAGTTGGTTCATTGACACATTGTTCCCCAATATATGGTCCATGTATAAAGGCTAAATGTAATTTCAGACAGCACAGGTTCATGGTTAAATTTCCCTGAATGATATAGAGCTACATTTCTCCTTTTCTAGTTTTCTTTTAAATCTTGCAGTTAAATCAAGAAGAATGTCTAAGATTAAGTTTAGTGTGTCTCTGAAACTTTTAAAAACACGTTAATCTCCTTTAAAAAACAAACAAACGAAAGGAGGTGCTAGGCTCAAAGCCAGGTGACAGTATCAAGCTCGCGTTAAGAAATATTGCTGGCCGGGCGCGGTGGCTCAAGCCTGTAATCCCAGCACTTTGGGAGGCCGAGACAGGCGGATCACGAGGTCAGGAGATCGAGACCATCCTGGCTAACATGGTGAAACCCCGTTTCTACTAAAAATACAAAAACTAGCTGGGCGAGGTGGCGGGCGCCTGTAGTCTCAGCTACTCGGGAGGCTGAGGCAGGAGAATGGCGTAAACCCGGGAGGCGGAGCTTGCAGTGAGCTGAGATCCGGCCACTGCACTCCAGTCCTGGCGACAGAGCAAGACTCTGCCTCAAAAAAAAAAGAAATATTGCTTCCTTTGGGAGGCCGAGATGGGCGGATCACAAGGTCAGGAGATCGAGACCATCCTGGCTAACACGGTGAAACCCCGTCTCTACTAACAAATACAAAAAACTAGCCGGGCGAGGTGGCGGGCGCCTGTAGTCCCAGCTACTCAGGAGGCTGAGGCAGGAGAATGGCGTGAACCCGGGAGGCGGAGCTTGCAGTGAGCTGAGATCTGGCCACTGCACTCCAGCCTGGGCGGCAGAGCGACACTCCATCTCAAAAAAAAAAAAAAAAAAAAAAAGAAAGGAATATTGCTTCATGTGTATTGAATTTATTTTTACAACACTCTCTATTTTTGATAAATCCTATATATTTTCCATTTATGCTAATGATATAAAGCTTCTTGTGAAAATGATTGTATTTAAATTTTAAAAACCCATTAATTTAAAAAATAAATAAGTGAAGAGGCGTAGCAGTAATATAAAATAGCAGAGTGACTAAATGCAACCAAGTGGCCTGGATTGCCATCCTTGTTGTGATGCACTTTTGGCAAATGCCCTGGGTGTGTTACTTCATCTGGCTGAGACTCCAGGCCCTCACCTGTAAAATGGGAACAATCATGTAGCTATCATATAATTTGGTTGACAGAATTAAATTATTTTCTGTAAAGTATTTATAAAAGTACTCAATAAATAATATTATTAAGCATCATCCTTATTAGGATGAGCCCAGGCTTGTAGAAGTAGAACTTGTCCTGAACATTGATATTTTTACCAATTGCCTTAAGTGATTTTGAGGCCCACAAAAGCTTAGGAACCACTAAAAATCTATCAAAATTATTGTAAAATTTTTAACTAATTATTACATTGTTTTCCTAGGCTGTTGCCCTTTGCTGCTGTCAGATACAGTCCTGGGAGTATAGAAAGAAGCAAATAAATATTTGTTGAAGGAATAAATATGTGAACAAATACATAACTAAATTAGTACAGATGATTATCAAACTAAAGCCCTGTTGGAGCTTACCGTTGCTAGATCTGGAATAATTCAAAATAACCACACAGAGAAGAGCCAGTTTCAACCATGTGTGTTAGTTACATTGAGAATGAGTTCAGTCAGGCAACCTGTTATCACATATATACACACAAATGAAGAGCTTTCTTTTGTGTCAACAATAACCATTTTGAAAACACAGTAGAAAAATACCCCATCCCATTTTTAATGATGTTAAAAATTAAACATAATAAAATTAAAATTAAAAATCTTTTTCTTAAATCAGTATTTAAGATCATTCCAATTAATATCCCAAAAGATCTTTCTTGAAACTTAATAAACTTGGCAAAGTAATCTTTAATTTCACTGGAAATAATAAATAGCCAAAATTTCCAAGAAAATAATTTAAAAAGCAAAGTGTGAGAAAACTTTTGCCATTAGATAACAAAATATATTTTAAAGAAAACTAAATCATTTACATATAAGAACTTAATATATAATAAATATGACCTTTCAAGTTCATGGGCATATGGCTTTTTAAATAAAGGATTCTTGCATTTCAATCTATTAAATATATTTAAAAAGAGAAACAAAAATGAAAAATATTTATGACATATACCCAGATATATTGCAGCTGTATTAAAATTACATTTACATCAAAGTAAAATCATAAAACTAAAGGAAAATTTGGATAAATATTTATATACTATTGAGGTAGGAAAGGCCTTTCTAAACATAAATCCAAATGTATTGACATAGAGAATGATAAATAAATGTACGCCCAAAAGACAAATAAAACTAATAATATATACAAAACTAGGAAAGATATAAACACAAGGAAAATACACATTATCACAGCCACTCAAATCAGGCCAATAAAAAAGGTACCAATTTCTACTATCAAATTAGAAAATATACAATTTCGAAAATATCTGCAAGAGGATTGGCAATTGGTAAATCTCAGGCACTGTTTTTTATGTGTAAATTTTCATAGCATTTCTGGGAAACAAGCTTGGCAAATTTTTTCAAAAATATTAAAAATATAAAAACTCACTAGTAATGTTTTAATAGGATTATAGTATAAAGGAGTTATCTAAACCATATAAAGATTTTTATAACAATTTATTTTTCCGAAAAAAGGAAAAGAAGACAAAAGAAAACTGACTAAGGAAATTACAGTACCTTTTTAATGAGATAATATCATAAAGTATATATGATCATAAAATATAAGTGAGTAGAATACCTACGGTCAAAGGATAGTGTTCATAATGTCTTTCTAAGTGAAAACAATAGGAATGTTTTGTAAAAGGGAAAATGATACAACATTTAAAGGACATATTTAAAATCTAAACAGTGGTTAATTCTTATTTTTGCCTTTATTAACAAATAATGAATCATTTTAATATAAACACTGTTAGAAGATTGTAGCTTTTATAATTCACTGAAGTCAATGTTTGTTTTTCTTTCAGAGACATAGGCTGGCAAAACTGAACTCATACTTACTAGTCTCCTTTAATTGAATGCAATAAATTAGATGAAACTAATCCTTTGATCCAGAGTGTAAAGCTTATTTATAAGGAAACTTTAAGATATATTAGGCTTATCTCCATTGAAATAGAAGTAGAGAAAGTGTATTCATCTGCTCAGGATATAACTCCAGATTTGATGGTGTAATAGTTTTAGAATGAAAACTAGCCATGAATCTTGAGTTACTCTTGAGAAAGTAACATAATCTCTCTAAGCCTTAGTTTCCTCATCTACAAAACAGGGAAAATACTTGCCTGCCAATAGGAGTATCTTGAGGATTCAATGGGATTGTGTGTGTTTAAGCCTTTCAAGTGCAGTTATAAGTCAATAATAGAATGTTAGGCCTGGGAATCACCTTAAAAGCTCTTTGTAACCATCCCCAATCAAGAGGACACTGCTAATCTTAGGAAGGTATACATACTCAAACGAGAGGTCTGAGTTTTTGGTACCATACAAAAATTATCATCAAACTTGATTCAAAGGCAATCTGACCCATTATTAAAAACCCAATACCATTAGACAATTAAAGCACTATATAAAGATAAATCAAGGAGTCATGTTTCTTCTCAAAGAAGCATACAATGTAAAAGGAATAATAAACCCTAGTGATTTAAATCCCTATAAAATTAATGCATTGTATATGAAGAATTAGCATAAAACATACTGACATTTATAGAATTGTTTCCAAAATACACTGAAGGAATTCCTTGTTAGAGAAAACAGTGGTTTGGAATCATTTCCTCATGTGAGTCATAAAAAGTCTTATACTTCGGTACTTTTATTTAGTTGCTTTAAACCACAATTGAGTTCATGTAAATTGGAGCTCAGTTCTCAAATATTTTTAATTTCTCTATTCCCACATTGGAACCAACTACTGAATTCTAAGACTTAAGGAGAACTTCAGTGGTATAAACTGGTTTGCCACCAAAGAAAAAGCAGAGAAGTTACATACTATAAAATATAACTACTTTTTTAAGCAAAATGTCTGTGTTTAAAATGTGTACATAAACTTTGCATAAAGCTTGCACAAATTTGCAAGTGTTTTTAATCAAGTCAACAGGATTGTTGTTATGTTTGTGTCAGTTTAATCAGCACTTTATTCATCGGATTTAATTGTCTACTTAAATGATTTTCATTTTCAACTTTTGAGACAAACATTAAATATAATTGCCTCTTACATCTGAGACAGAAGGATTCACCTTTTTTTCTCCCAAATTATTGTATAGGAATCATTATTTTTTATTGTGGCAAAATTCATATTCAGGTCACATAAAATTTACTATTTCAATTATTTTAACATGTACAATTCAGTGGCATTAAGTACATTCACAATGTTGTGTAGCCACCACTGCTATATAGTTCCAGAGCTTTTTTATTACCCCAAAAGGAAACCCTGTACCCATTTAGCCATCACTGACCATTGTCCCCTGCCCCAGCCCATGGCAACTACTAATCTTCTTTCTTTCTCAAGGGATTTGCCTATTGTGGAATTTTTATTTTTTTGTATGTTGGATAGTCTTTACCCTTCTAGATTAATTCTTTCCTCTTCTCCATTCTGCTCTGGACCTTAAGAGACTAATGTCCATGGACTGCACTAATGGGGTGCCCTTACCCTCTGGCTTCTGGTTGGCTTTGGTTACGTGAAAGCCTGTAGGTGACTGGGTGCAGTGGCTCATGCCTGTAATCCCAACACTTTGGGGAGGCCGAGGTGGGCTGATTATTTGAGTCCAGGAGTTCGCAGACCAGCCTGGACAGTATGGCAAAACCCCACCTCTACAAAAAATACAAAAATTAGCAGGGCACAGTGGTGCATGCCTGTAGTCCCAGCTACTTGGGAAGCTGAGGTAGCAGGATTGCTTCAGCTTGGGAGGTGAAGGATGCAGTGAGCCAAGATCAAGCCAGTGCACCCACAACCTGGGCCACAGAGTGAGACCCTATCTCAAAAAAAAAAAATAATAATAATAATAAGAAAGAAAGTCTACAGGAATATCAAAGAATGGAAGTATTTATTTCTTGAGCTTCTTCCCTGCCTTGCTGTGGGTTCAACTGACAATGGCTGTGTTCCTTTAGCCAAGGCCAAAGCTTTCTGTTAGGCATCTCTTCTCAAACATAGCTCTAGTCTCTCCAGACCCCAGTAACCCTCTATCCCTCACTTCCTTCTTCAGGCCTCTACCACGTGCTTCCTCGTGTTGCTTCCCGATGTTACTTGCACCTTTCCTTTTGATGTCTTTGAGACCAGCCCCTTCATAAACAGTTCCTTCACTAAACTCTCTTCAATTGCTCCATTTGAGTGTCTGTTTCCCTGTGGAATACTGATTGATACCTGATTCTTCATCAGCATTTTTAAGAAATATTATTATTCATCTTTGAGCAGCCTTATTAAAAATGTAAGCACTTGAAAATGGACCATTTCTCCAAGGGGATGTGGAGGGTGAGAAGATGGTAAATATGAGGAGTTGTGGTGTTAATTCAGTGAAAATTTAATGCACTAAAAACTGCATTCACATTTCTATTTCTATTAGGTGTTTTTTGTTTTTGTTTTTGTTTTGGCCCTTTTGGATTTCACTTCAAATACTGACTGGGCACCTCCTTGTCACACTGAGGCTGAGAAGGGCCAAGCACATTGCATCCTCGCAGTAAATGTGGTGAACAAATGAAAAATGAATACATAATCAGGAGGTATAGAAATGACAAGGAAAGTACATTCCATGACTACAAGCTCGGAAAAGAAAGATATTTTAAATAAGAAATGCTCATAAATATAGTTCTTTAAAAGAAATAGAACATGTGATAGATAAATTTTGGCCTGATCTATGCTTGGCCCATATCATTGAATATATTCAGTTGCTAAAACATTATTATTATGCTGGCTATTCTGGACTCTCTGCTCAGGTTTCAAGACTATATGACCTTAGAAATTTTGTCTTTGAAATGAGGTCAAGACTTTGATTGAATTTGTAGTTATTGAAATCCCAGGCAGCACTTTGCAATAGATGGTATGTAATCCTTCATATGTTAACCAAATTTTAACTTGAGTGAATTCAGACTGTTTGATGGGCTTGTTCTTTCACTTGAGAGACTGGGGATCCCATCAGTTTTAAGAGAATTTAGTCAACTTTGGTATTAAAAGAGCACAGCAACTTTCATTTTGAGTATATTATTAGTTTGGAAATGTCCTTGTGTTCCCTTTTTACTTTATTTTCATCTTCTGATTTTTGAAAAAAAAGTAAGGATGCCAAACACTTTACGTATTGGCCAATGAATAGAAAAAAATCTTGTAAGAGAATTTTGTGTAAGGCATAGCACCCTATAATCACCCCATAAAAATAAGAAATATTTACAAATGCCAGGTTTTCAGTGGTGCAATAAATATGGTAGTGACCTAAAGAAGTTATTCAGCACAACCTCTATGGTAATATACGTGTAAGGATCTTAACAAGCTTTGTTTTTCAATTCTGATATGAATATGAGCTTTACAGAATTATTGAAAGGGAGAACCAACAAAACTGCAGTGGCTTTCAACTGAGCTTGGTTGCAAACCATCTTGTTTTTTGGTTTACAGTCAAGAATCACAGCAAAACCTTACTGCTTCACAAAGACTTTTCAATGAGCTTTTTCCCAAGGCATGTTTTATAAACCCTAATATCATAAATCTATAGAAATGACAGCTGTTTATCCTCTCCAGACTGAGAGGGAAAAGATAAAATATAAAGAGGAACACAGTTTATCCCAATATCAAGAGAAATTTACAATGTTTTGTCAGCAAAAGAACATCAGTGGATTCTGACACTAACAAGTTTCTACATACAGCCTTTACCCTATAAAAACTAACATATTGAAAAGATTAAATAAAAACCAAGTTAATGATGATGTCATTAATCAATTTATACTGAAACACTGTCTCAGGTAAAAGTAGGTTACATTAATAATCCAGTGTAAAATAAAATCAATTCTTAGGATGCCAACTTAACACCTTAAAAATGTAGACTTAGTTTTTTAATAACTTTTTATGCCCTTAGAAGGAAGGATTTTATAGCACTGAGGTATTACTTTACTAAGAAGCAACGTTTTTTAAGGATATCTAATCTGTGGATTATTTGAATGTTTGTTTGTTTTGAATATTTTAGGAGTTTTGAATTATTCATGATACTTGGCTTCTCTGTCCATGTCAAACATCTCCAAAGTTATGAAAAACATTAGGAAAAGTGAAGAATTTTAAACTGTGTTCTAATTCGAAAGACTAACTTAAAATTATATTAAGCTAAGTGCTTTCTTTTAGTAGTGAATTAAATCAATTGTATGCATATAGCAGATTAATCCTTCATTAAATTGTCAGTGGCATTAGGAATGGAATAAAGCCTGAGAATGAACAAATATAAACGCTAGTCCCCAGATACATGAAAAACAAAGAGTATATCCAACATAAACAAATGAGGAACACGTTATTGGAACTGTTGGATTCTATCTGTGTGTGTGTGTGTTGATAAACTGCAACAAATCTACTGACAGAAGAGAAGGGATGTTGGCTTCATTTCTCTGCAGTGTTTTGCAAATGCAAACACAAGAAGTAGTTTTAAGTGCTCAAGATAATAAAGTTAATTGATAGCATTTGGTACTACTCCTTCCATTAATTATCACCTTTATCTAAATCTCTCTTAAATGTCATTAAAAGTTATGTCTCTCCATTGGGACTCCAAGGAAAGTTGTACAGTAAAGTAATCCCAACTTGACTTCATGACTTGAGGTCTTTCCTGAAATAAACAGATGATTTGACAACAAGGGAGAAGGAAGGAGTGGGAGAGGAGAAGAGAAGGGAAGAGTAAAAGGACTAAAGGACATAATCAAAGTTAGGAGGACAGGTGGGGAATTGGTTGACATAGCAGAGTAGATGAGAGAAGAGGAGGTAAGAACTTATACAAGCATTTTTGTTTAAAATACTCTCACATGAATAATGTTACTTCTCAATTAAAACAAAGCCTACTGTACTATGTTGAAATCCAATGCGCATCATGCAATTTTTATAATTGAACAAATTTTGACTTTTAAACAGAGCTTACATTGATAACAATGAGTCTCTTGCATTTGGATCAGTATTGAAGGAAAACAAGGGAACAAAGTTACAGGTGTTTTTACCTTTCTCACTATATAATTGTCTCTATCATTTGAGTCAACATGATAATGAAAATCAAAAGTAAAGCCACTGTCTCTTGTAATTGTATACATAGAAATCATTGTCAGTACAGCTTTCTCTAGGTTCACCAGCTTAGTTTCAAAGTACACAAGGCCCCCGAACAAACTGTAAGTTTTCTCTCTGCTATTCTTCTTTGATAGGAGGAACCTCATCCTACAACTCCCTCTCCTCCTTTTGAATGGTTTCTCAATTACTTCGGGTCAGTTTTGGCAGTGTTTTATCCTGACCTAAAGTTTCCCCAAGATCTTTCCAGACCAGGCACGGTGGCTCATGCCTGTAATCCCAGCACTTTGGGAGGCTGAGGCGAGTGGATCACCTCAGAAGTTTGAGACCAGCTTGATCAATATGGTGAAACCCCATCTCTACTAAAATTACAAAAATTAGCCAGGCGTGGTGGCCTGCACCTGTAGTCCCAGCTACTCGAGAGGCTGAGGCAGGAGAATTGCTTGAACCCAGGAGGTGGAGGTTGCAGTGAGCCGAGATCACACCACTGCACTCCGGTCGACATCACACCACTGCACTCCAGCCTCGGTGACAGAGCAAGACTCTGTCTCAAAAAAAAAAAAAAAAAAAAAAATCTTTCCAAAATAAAGGAGAATTAGAAATTGATGTAAAGAATATTGTTTATGATTTATCTTGCTTTATATTTAGTTAACCTCAAATGTCATTTTCCTCTATAACCAAACCAGGAAATACTGTTCTTAATATCATCTTTGGGATGAGCTTCTGTTCAATAAACAGTGACTGGGCCTTTATGTAAGATTCTGTGACAGATTCTCTGAGCAATGTCAAAATGAGGAAGATGGATTGCATGACTTCAAGCAGCTTTCAATCTACAGACAGAGGCAGCAAGCAGATACCAACTCAACTTATAAATGTAGAACAGTAAGAAGAAAAGATTGATCCCAACTACGATGACGATGATCAAAGCACAGTGGCTCATGCTTGAAATCACAGCACTTTGGGAAGCTACGGTGAGAGGACTGCTTGATCCCAGGAGTTTGAGATCAACCTGAACAACAGTGAGACCCTGTCTCTGCAAAAAATAATTTTAAAAAATATCTGGGTGTGATAATGCACACCTATGACCCCAGTTACTCAGAAGACTGAGGTGAGAAGATTGCCTGAGCCCAAGAGGGCCAGGCTACAGTGAGCTGTGATCTTGCCACTGCACTACAGCCTGGGCGACAGAGTGAGACCCTATCTCAAGCGGAAAAAAAAAAAAAAAAAAAAAAAAAAAAAACCTGAAAGTGGGTCTTGAGAGTTATCTTGGATTTGAATCATTAAGTTCATTCTTGCATACATGGGAGATGCCTTGGATCTTATGCTATTTCTTGTAGATGACAAAGGCCATATTCAACACAAATCTTTAGCAGTTCTGAGGCTTTTCATCACCATTCCTATTCTCTGTTACACAAGTTAGAAGCATCTGGCTGATTCAGTGACTTAAGCAGCCAGATGCATTTTGTTTTCTGAAAGTCGTGGTTAGTTGTTCAAAATGAAAAAATTGACTGTGCACCTTGGAATACATTTCCAGGATGACTGGCTGGGATAAGTCATCATGATTAAAATGCGTTTTTTCAAGTGCAGAGTTTGACCTTTATATTGCCCAAAGTGAATAAAAATGGATCAAATTTCAAAAATATACAAAACTCATTCAAATGTTGACCTAATTTCCCTTCTGATATTTGGCCCTGTCTGGCAGAGGTGAGGTTTACAGAGAAGAGCTCTGAGGTGCCCTTGGGGTATAATATCTGCATTTGTTTTTACAGGAGAGTAAAAGTTCAGGTAAGTGACACTCGATTCATATTCATTATCATTCATTTTCCATTTTGAAGCTCATGAGCTATGATGATAAATCGAAGGAAATGACTGAATTGAAAATGTTCTCATTTTATTCAATTATCCTCAGTAACATTCTTTTTACTTTAGAAAAAAGAGTCACCATCTCTACTTTTAATACTGACTCAAAACAGCTATTTGGGAATTCAATCTACTGCTGAGTGATTTACTTGTGAACATGTAATGCTAACAACTGCAGTGACTCAGTCATGCTTGAAATATACTGGAACCTTGATTATCAAAATATGGTGGTGGACCAGTAGCCACAGTATCACCTGGGAGTTTGACAGAAATGCAGCATCTCAGGCCCCAGCCCAGGCTTCTTGACTCAGAGTCTGCATTTTAACAAGATCCCCAGGTGATTTATATGCACACTAAACTCTGAGAGGCCCTGCATCAGAGTTTGACTTAAAGGGAAAATAACAAAGAAAAGTACCACATCCTGCAGAAATGTAGGGCTAGTGTTGAAGAGAAACAGTCCCACAAATGATTAAGGATGCAGAGAAGTTTTTGCCTCTGTGTCGTTTTGCCTTGGCATTTAAACAGGGTGATTTGATCAGCAATCACTTCCATAAGGAAGAGAAGCATTGTTTCTTTTTCCTCCACGGAGATCTTTATGGTCCTACATCACTGTTTTTGATAGGCCTGGGGCCTGCAGTTTGTCTCTGAGACAGAGAAGAATAGCTTGCTGCTGACACAAACAAGAAAATAGGACTCGATAATTCAACTGCCACCTGCCAATTCATCCTCCTTTTAAACTCAATTCTGAGGAATATCCAGAGCCTGGTCATCTCCCACCTGGCCCACTGTGGCCATTCAAAGGACTCAGCTGTGATGGAAGTTGCTGATAGGACTGATGGGGCTGCTAAGAGCAGACAGGACAGTGGGGAGGAGAAGGACCCAACAAATGTTGGCAGTTTCCCTCTGCTTACCATTAAGGGTTCTTCTAATCCATCAACAGTTCCTTTTGAACTTTGACTTACAGACCTATCTCAAGCCAGATAATGCACACCTGTGACCCCAGCTACTCAGAAGTCTGAGTAGTTAGTATCTGCAGACCTCCATATTCTACGATGCTTTGAGCAATAGGGTTGACTTGTGAACTCTTTCACTTTTATTTGAGAGAAATCAAAGTTGTACACAGATGTGAGTAAGAGAAGAAGAAAGAAACTTTCTCTTGGTGTGTGCTTCCTGAACCTTCATAAACTCCGGGGGAAGAGCGTGAGATTCTGGGTCCACTTGAAGATATTCAGGGGAACTTAGCCAGTGAACCAGATGTTAGGGTGATATTTATTAAAGACAGGGCCTTTACATATGAGTTTGGGTCTTTTATCTTCTATTGCACTCATCTTACCCGTGTATATAGCCATGTGTCTTTGTGTGTGACTGGACAGGATGTTATTGAAAGGTTATGTTTCCATAACTGCCATGATCATGATCATTCATGTGGCGTGTGGCTCCTGCAGACCTAGAAAGTTGTCTTATGAAAACATCTCACTGAATAAAAACAAGCATACTGGCTGATCACAAGCAAATAACTCATCTGTGTTGAGATAGTATGTAAATTCATCTCTTCTTTGAAGGTGTCCAGCAAAAATGTGTGAGCATGAGAGGCGGAGGTTCTAGCATTGATCTCTGTGAGATCTTGGGACTGGTATTTTACTTCTCTGGACTTTGTTCTATTATTCTTAAACAATGAGTTTCAAATTAGTGTCCTACAGAATATTGTTCCTAGGAAATTAAGTATAGAAGAGACAGGAGTGTGCACAATGAACAATTAAATGCAGGAAACACTAGATTTCACACAGGTACATGGGCTGCCTTCCCTTGAAACATCTCTCGGTGTCCATTATGTGTTAGTGTAGAAGGTGAATATCTAGAGGAAATACAGTGTGCTTAGCATCCCCAAGTCCTTGACTGAGATGCCCTCTTCCTAGGGTACTATTTATGTCCCCTGATGCATGCTGGGAAATGCTATTGTGGATAATCTCCAAGACATGTGATAGGGCTGATATTTTATGATTCTATGATCTTGGGGACAGTCCATGTTCCTCGTTTATTTCTTTCTGGACAGGACTGTCCAAACAGCTTAAGTAGTAAGGAAGTAATTAATATTTTGGGCCACTGCACAGCTGGTCTCCTTTGCCTCCTTAACTGTGTATTTAGGTAAAAGCAATTTGCTCAGAGTTAAAAGTCAACATTGAATGCAAAATAGGTTGGACAATATATTGACCTAATGGAAGAAAGCTGCTTTTTCATTATGATTCATTCCAAAGTAAGATTTGTATAAATTTACACCAGAGATTTAAAATGAAATTATTTGCTTGAAAAGAGAACAAAATGCCCCTCTATTACCAGATAGTCAGTTTAGAATATTTCTGGGGCTCCCCTCTCAAGACTCAATCTTATATCCTTCTTTTTCCCTAAACAAATGATACAGTTGTCATAGCCATTAAGTGGGATTATTTTATTGGGAAAATATTAAAACCTGAAAAGTGTGTGCTTATGGTGTTCGTACTGAAGCTTTGTAAATGAGGATTAATACACATACACACAAACAGAGCAGATCAAAATTCCCATGCTGGTCAGTAGTGGGATGGTGCCTGTGAATAGCCACTGGATTCCAGCCTGGACAGCACAGCAAGCCACCCCTCTCTAAAATATAAAGTAAATATGTTCTGCTGAAATGAATTATAGTGGTATATTATTTTACATTTTGAAGAATTATGAGATCAAAAGAATGCAAGGTTAAAAGGATAACAGACGAAATTTCCAATTTCTTGTGGCTTCTAAAAACTGGACTAGAATTAAAAAGAAATAAATTCCTAATTCTGCTTTAACAGATCATGATGTGAATGTGTTGAGATTATCATTTTTAGAGGGATTTCTTAAACTGCAAACTTACTGGCATATTTTCTTTTTCTCCTTTTCAAAAATTGGTAAACTTTTCTCTGTTTAAAATGACACATCCAGTTCCTGTCTACTTTTGGGGAAAGCTGTTAAATTATTTAACTTCAAAATGTGCTGTATTCCAGCCTTCATATGGGTGGTTCCTGGAGTCAGTCTAATTTTGAGCACTCATTCCTTGCTAGAGCTTATTATTACTAGAAGAATGCTTGCTGACAGGCAGAGACAAAAAGGTCACAGGGAAGGTCACTTTTAAACAGAAATGTGATTTATATGCTATAAAGCACTCTATTATTATTAGATAGGAATAGAAGTTCAGGGAAAGAATATGGAACTTGAAAAGTCCCTCATTTCTGCAAGTTCAGACAGATTTTAGGGAGAAATGGTGTCATGAATTTCTATTTCACCACGAATGAGACTGCATAGGCACAGTGCAGACAAAATTAGAGCCAGATATAGAAGCCAAAGTAATTTTACGTTTTAGGTTAAACTAGCTAAAATATTTTGTAAGAGTAGAGTAATATTGCATTTATATGCATAAAAATGATTTTTTTTTTCTTAAATTGCTAACTGTTGGTTTGGAAATGCAAAGTTTGTTAATAGCCTTTGTGTGTTTCTGTGTGGTTTTATTTTTCTGTTTGGAGAGAGAGAGAAAAAAAAGAGAAGGGGAGGAAGGGGGAGAGGAGCCTTAAGTATAGCTTAGAATTGAACATAGTTTAGAATATGATAGATTTTCAAGAGTCAAACCCAGCTTTAGAGTTATATACCAAACACTAAAAAACAAAAGAAGGCTAATAAATTAAGATGACATCACAAACCACAAAATCAGCCCTGCTCCTTTACTGTAGTTAAAGATGCTGGTCACCTTGGCATGGACAAGAGCGTTTTCTTGCCTGGAGCAGTATCCCAAGTTCTACAGTTCATCCATCTGCAACCTGTTGACCATGTTTCACATTGGTGATGAATTATACTCCGTTTCCTCAGTCTAATCCTTTTCATTTATTTATATTTTATGGAGGAAACATAAAAGACTCCTTAGAAAAATCCAACTGTTTTTGATAAACCTTGTCATGTGCAAATAATGGAGCCTTGTCAAGGCCAAGCTTTTCTGGAAATTTATACCTTCTAATAATAATTAAAAGGAGAAAAAAGAAAATCAGAAACAAATAAGAAATATATTGAATTGGATTCAAAGCATGTTTGTGGCTTTGAATCAGTGACAATAAAGCATTTTCTATCAAAAAGTGTTTAAACATGGCAGTGTAACTAACATCCGTGTTCAGCTTGAATTTTGGATTTTTCAAATAGTAAAACCGTGACTTCAATTTTTAAGCCCAAGGAAGAAAGAAAGCATTTGGTTCTCAGAAAAGCATTCTACTAACAGTCTGGTTAAGGGACAATGAGAAAGTGGACAGCAGGGTGAACTGTTGCCTGATAAAGGACCTTAAAATAAACTCGGAAAAGATTCTCAGCAAGAGGTTTTTAATTACTTCTACAGAAGTTAAACTTATATAAAGAAAGACACACGCCCTGGCTATTCATAGAACATGCATATCTGGGTTTTAATTCTCTAAGCATTTTTTTTCCCATTTTAACCAATTGGTATCCCACTAAACAACTTTAAAAAGATTAATAATAATCATGTCTAGACATTCTTGAAGGGAAAAATAATCAGTTTTTTGTTGATTTCTATTTTGTGTTTTTGCATATTTCTATTAAATTAATAGAAAATCCTCAGCGAAGTATTAATGGTTCTATTTCTTTGCTTTGAAATCCTAATGGAATATACTCCCCACTTTTACCTTTTATTTTCTCAGTAATATACAGCTACTATTCATAGCAGTACTTTTCAACCTGGCTGTATAGTATAATACAACTGTCTAGGGGGCTTCTAAAAATACTGATGCTTGGCCTCACTGCCGAGCAGCTGAAACCAATGTCTGGAAAGGCAACCCTGCGCATCTGTGTTTTCAAAGTTCCTCAGGTGATTCTCAATTAGAGAGAGGTTCACTCCCTTTTCTTTTCTTTCTTTTCTTTTTTTTTTTTTTTTTTTGAGATGGAGTCTCGCTCTGTCGCCCGGGCTGGAGTGCAGTGGCCGGATCTCAGCTCACTGCAAGCTCCGCCTCCCGGGTTTACGTCATTCTCCTGCCTCAGCCTCCCGAGTAGCTGGGACTACAGGCGCCCGCCACCGCGCCCGGCTAGTTTTTTGTATTTTTTAGTAGAGACGGGGTTTCACCGTGTTAGCCAGGATGGTCTCGATCTCCTGACCTCATGATCCGCCTGTCTCGGCCTCCCAAAGTGCTGGGATTAGAGGCTTGAGCCACCGCGCCCGGCCTTCACTCCCATTTCTTTATGAGATTAGATCAAAATTCCCTTCAAGTCAAATATTACCATGGGTCCTAAAAGGTTACACTCATTTAAATGCCCAGGATTCCACCACTTTTGATACTTACAGGGAGTAGGGGCATGATCGGGGATGGAAATTCAGAATCCTGGGTTCAAATCCAGACTTGGTTATTCACCTAAAATATATTGAACTTTCCTATAAAAGAGACTTAATAATAACTTTCTTAGAGGGCTGTGGGGAAGATTAAGATACTTTAAGAATGTGCAGAGTCCTACAGAAGAACCCAGAGTGCATCTCTACTGTAGTGTAAATGGATTTGTCAGGAGGGAATCTAAACCACCATGGTAGTGAAGGGTGGGGCCTGCGTTTTCTGTTGAAACATTCTTTGTGGGGTAAACTCAGAAGTGAATGGAGGAACAGCTCCGTGACCAAAGGGAAACGTTATCAATTACAGTCTTGTGGTGCATAACAACTTTTTGGCCAACACTAGACTCCAAACACAACAGTGATTCTAGAAGATTATAATACCACTTTTTTACTATGCCTTTTCAATGTTTAGATATGTTTAGATACACAAATACTTATGATTGCCTACAGTATTCAGCGCAGTAACATGCTGTACAGGTTTGTAGCCCAGGAGCAAGAAGCTCTACTATCTAGGTTTGTGTAAGTACCTTTTGTGATGTTTGCACAATGACAAAAATCACCTAAGGATGCATTTCTCAGAATAAACCCCCATCATTAAGCAACACGTAACTGTATTGGAAAAGGAGAGTCTCTACTGAAAATACAGAAAAATTAGCCGGGCGAGGTGGCGGGCGCCTGTAGTCCCAGCTACTCGGGAGGCTGAGGCAGGAGAACGGCGTGAACCCAGGAGGTAGAGCTTGCAGTGAGCCGAGATCATGCCACTGTACTCCAGCCTGGGCGACTGAGCGAGACTCCATCTCAAAAAAAAAAAAAAAAAAAAGAAAAAGAAAAGGAGAGAGCCTCTGAGACATACTTTGTACATCAAAAAAGAGAGTCATCAAGGTTATGATGACTGAAATCCCCAATAACTTGGAAGATACTTCTATATGGAAATCTTGAGGTCTGCAAAGGTAAATATAAGTAATCACCTCACTCCCCACTCCAGATTTTCTGTCTTTGTTGAGGAAACAGAAGAGAGAGATTTTTAACAAAGATCACTGTACTTTTGTGGGAGAGAAGACTAAGAGAAATCAGGTACTCACAGCCATTATTGGGACCCTCTGGTACACTCCAGCTGGTGTGTTCTGCCTTGAGTTACTCATGTTATGGAGAGTCAATATTCTGGTGGATACCTGGTGGAGGGCTGCCATCTCTAGATATTCCAGTAATGTTGGTTCTCTTCCATTCCCCACTATCTAATCTTCCCTTTTATTCTCTCATTTTTATGTCAGTACCAGCTATCCTCATCTCTTGAAGCCTTCTTTGTATTTTCTTTACAATCTAGAAGTTCCATGTAGTTGATGGCTCAATACATTTCCATTGATTGGCTTTTAGTTTGCTAAGGCTGTGTTAACAAAAAAAGTACCTTAGATGGAGGGGCTTAAATAAGAAAAGTTTATTTTCTCACAGTACTGGGGGCTAGAAGTCTCAGGTGAAATTGTCAACAGGGTTGGTTTCTTCTGAGAGCTTAGAGAGAAAGATCGGCTCCATTCCTCTGTCCTTGGCTAGTATATGGTCATCTCCTGCCTGTGCCTGTGTCCAAATTTCATCTTCTTTTCACAAGGATACCAGTCATATTGAATACTGGCTCTCCATAGTGATCTCATTTTAATTTAGCTCCCCCTGTAAAGACTTGTGTTTAAATATGGTCACATTCTGAGATAATGGGGGTTAGGACTCCACCATATGAATCTGGTGGGGGGAACAAAATTTGGCCCATAACATTGACTAAATGATGCATGAATAAATATATGTTTGATAGAGAAAGAATAAATGGATGTGTACAAACCATTTTTCTACAGTCAGCAAAAATAGAGGCTTTAAAAATATTTACATGCAAACAAAATCTCCTAAACAAAAACAAAAGCAAACAACCACCACTGCCACCATGACTTGTAAAATAAAACCTCTGTTTCAGAAGAAACCTATCTATTTATTTACCACAAGACAGGGTCTTGCTACATTGCCCAGTCTGGAGTGCAATGGTGTGATCATAGTTCTCTGGAGTCTCGAACTCCTGAGCTCAAGTGATCCTCCCACCTCAGCCTCCCAAGTAGCTGGAATTGCAGGCATGCACCACCACACCTGGCTAATATTTTTATTTTTTGCAGATACAGGGTCTCACTATATTGCCCAAGCTTGTCTCCAACTCCAGGTCTCAAGCAATCCTCCCACCTCAGCCTCCCAAAGTGTTGGAGTTACAGGTGTGAGTCACCGTGCCTGGCCAGAAACCTATTTATTGACTTTTGTTTTTAGAACTTCCAGAAGTATCTCTATGAAGCCAGCATATTCAGGAACACTGTTTTATGCAAAGATATATATATATATATACACACTATAAATATATATATTTATAAACTATAAATGTATATACACACATAAATGTAGTTTATATATATATATAGTTTTATATTTATTTATTTATTTATTTATTTATTTATTTACCTGTAGTGAAAACAGGATTGGAGGACCAAAAACAAATGTTGTGGATTGTTTTCCTCTTTTCTCAAATAATTTTCAACTGGTTCCCTTAGCAATGATACACATATTTGAGGCCAAGGATAATGCCTTTGAAATGTTTAATCTCAGACATCTGTCTAATCACTTTTGCTACAAGTGATTTCACATTAAGCTAGGCTTTTGGGCAGGGCAGAGTGGGGGAAATGAATCCGAAGAGACGCAGAGTAGCCTCTATAGGAATTCTTTTTGAGTACTAGACTGTGTGTAGCTTGTATTCAGAAGTGGCTAAGCTGAGAACAGGTTGGATGGCCTTAAATTTACATCCAAGGGAGACTACCATGCAAGCCACAATAGCAATGTCAGCTAGGCAGATCAGGAAGGACAATTCTCCGCCAACCCTATTACTTTTCAAAGTGCGTGAGAAGTCAGTTGATTGTTCTAATGTATTAGAAAAAATATGGAATCTGGCCGTATCTGATGCCACCAGCTATGGATGGCGAGGTCAAAGACATGAAAATAAGCTGCTAAAAACACTTTTTCTCTAGAATTGTACCTATTATGGAAGACAGTAGCACAGATAGTGTAGCAAGTTTTGATATATTAGTAACATTATATCTGAATCACTGTGGCTCATATACACACTGTACGTAGAAAACCTTTCTAGGTTTCACGGAGGAGCTAGAAATGAACAAAATCATGAAATTTCTAAAAGGTGTCACTAACTGTATGTGAGTATTTTCCAGATTGGACTGTGTAAAATTTTAGCAGGGTGTATGTATACCGATCCTGTCTTATAAGCACATTTATCAAGTAAACATTTTCTGTGCACCAGGAAAATTAAATAAATAATCTGTTATTCCTCCAACTCATTAAATTGCTTTCTACTTATATTTTTATCACATTTCTTCATTTTTTTCCATGTAATTATACATGGAAAAATTTTATTTTTGTCTTAGTTCCTTATTTTTCAATGTAATTATACTGTTAGACTGTGAAATGTGTAGCAACAACACCTAAATTGACATTTTCAGAGATGAAATACAACTAGTTATTGGTACAATCAAAACTAGCTTTTATTAGAG
Organism: Piliocolobus tephrosceles; assembly: GCF_002776525.5. Lineage (NCBI taxonomy): Eukaryota > Metazoa > Chordata > Mammalia > Primates > Cercopithecidae > Piliocolobus > Piliocolobus tephrosceles. The sequence continues at coordinate 107,429,765 of NC_045444.1, read as the reverse complement.
ATCCATCAAAATAATCTTTTAAAATGTTAGCCATAATCATTTCAAAGTAAGTTTAAGTCCTAATTTTAGTTTTCATTTTAGCCATATGCATAGCTCTGAATATAGATAAGTAGTAGCTGATCAGTAGTATTAGGACCAGAAGTTATTACAAGTGAAGAACATGTTTTAAAATAACGATGACAACATCTCCAAATTAGATATAAATCATTCTGAAGTATCTGAGTTTAAGCTTGATTTAGCAAGGGCTCATGGAGTAGGGAAGCAGGGGCAAAATGAAATTAACCACTGTTTCTAAAATGTATTTAAAGAGACAAATTTTTAAATTGTATTAAATCTTCTAATTATAAAGCTCAATTTTTTTACATCTATGACACACCATTTTTACCAAAAATTGCCCCATATATCCCTCCATAATTCAAAAGTCTTCCATTTCCCATTCTTTGACCTTCATTCATAAAAATGCATTCTTCTACTCATACTTACACACATATACTTCTATTAAATGCATGCCCCTCTGCCTCCACACACTGCTTAGTCTCTAATTGATTTTGAAACCTGACCATCTTTCAGTTCATTCACATTTGGAAAATCTTAATTCACTTCAGAATCAACGGGAAAACATCATCCCAGCAACTTCCAGTGAAATAGAAGACCTAACAGGGAACAGAGGCACATGTTAAATACCAGAAAGGCTTGAAAAGAGAAGGCTTTTACCATTCATCTGGGGAAAAATTCAAGAGGCATTTTGAGATTTGGAGACATGTATTCTCCTTTCAGATACCTTAACTCTTAAAGAATGCAGTCTTTAGACTTAGACGTGGGTATCAAGCAAGTGCCTCCAGGTGAGCAAATCTCCAGCCAGGTGAAGTTCTCACCTGGCAATTTAGAAACTGAGATCTGTACAGCTAAATAATCAAATGGATCTGCAAACCTTGCAGTGAACCCTAGCCAACTCTTAGATGCGCTTTCAGCAAACCTGGGCTGAGTTTGGAGAAACTCAAAGCAATTTTATGGTCGCAGATGGAAACCAGTCCCAACTCAGCAGTTTAAATGAATCTGAAAGTCAAGGGCCATCTCAACGGCTCTGAACCCAAGCAAACCAAAACAATGTAATGATTCCCAGGGAGCAATGGAAGTCCTCAATGCATTGTCTTGGAAGAAGCTAAACACAGATTTGTTTTATATATTCAAAAGTGGTAAGTGAGAAAATTAAAAAACATTTCTTGAATAGTTTGTCTGGAAGGTCTGCATTACTCAGAGGCAAAATGAATGAACTTTCAAGCATTTCTCCCTTTACATAAGCAAGTTTCTAAGAAAATAATTGAGACTTTTTAACCAACCAGAACAGTTATATTAAGAGATTAACAAACATAGACTGAAATGACTCTTTGTAAACTTCTCAAACTATTACAGGGATAGGGCTAAAGGACAGAAGTTGTCTATAACCTTTGTCTCAGGAATAGAGTTTCAGGGCTGAATTATTCTGTCTATAGTCCTTGACATCTGGATTTGAATTCAATTTCAAGTGTTCTGGTTGACCACCAGGTTTCACATGTTATCAGTTCAATGCCTTGCATACTAGGTGTAACTGGACGTTCTTATTGTGAGAACATCTGCAATACAGACAACTAGAAAAAAATACCTTGACTTCTGAAAACATGCTCTTGGATTCTTCCTAAGGTTAATAAACAACAATGTCAATAGTTCATAAGAGAGGGCTGTGTGTGTGTGTGTGTGTGTGTGCGCGCACGCGTATTTGTCTGTCTTTCAGTAAAGGGATTGCAGTTTGGAAAAGAATTTTTATAACTTGACCAGCTTTTAATTCCTCAAGAAAGTCAATTAATTTTTTATCCCAATTACTCCTAGTTTCAAAATTTATTAAAGATCAAAGTATCCTAATTTGTCTATAGAAGGGAGATAAGAGTTATAATGACAACTATGTACTAGAAACTAGATATTCTCATTTGGTATCTATTTCATAGACCTTTTTATGAGAAGTAAATAGTAAAAATATCCAGTTCCCACTATATATTGAAGGCTCACTGATTGTTAACTTTTCTCATATTCACCACCCACCACCACCACCTTCATCGTCATCATCACTATCATCATCATTTTTGTCATCATTTCTCTTCTATCAGGGCTCATTACCATGTCCTCAGCTGCCTTCTGCAAAAAAGAGGTACAGGCAGAGTAAGGTTTTCATGCCTCTATCTCCCATTCCTCATCCTTGACCTCACTTCGGAAGCATCTTTCCAACCCCACCCCCTGAGTGTTCTTAAGTATTCTCATGTTCTTTCTACGAACATTGCTATTAAAATTTTTCAGGTAGCCTCTAATCTGTACAAGCCGATCTTTTCTTTAGGGAAAATGGCTACTTCCCTTTAAGGTATTCTGTGAAATATCAAATAAATAAGTCATTTAATATATTTATAACATACTCTATACCTTTAACCAGTGATCTCAAACCTTGTTGCATATTAGAAATACTTTGATAAATTAAGGCAAAACCAAATAAAAATCCTAAATCTTAGGCTCTAATTAAACCAGTGAAATCATAATCTCTGAGGCTGGGATCCTGAAATTCCTTTTTAAAGCCTTTCTCACATCCCTTTATCCCTGTGATTCTAAAATATAGGCAGAGTTTAAAACTACTGCTTCATATAAACCAACATGCTTCTACCTACATTACAGACATCCAGAGATTCCCAAGAATTGAATGCTCACACATTCATTCAAAGATTGCTTTGTCACAGTATATTTTCCTACAGTGGCTTTGGAGAGAATGCTGATGTTTGACAAGCATCATATATTTTTATATCAAGTTCCTGTAGACACCTACCCCCTAAATATAAGTATCTCTTTGTGTAGAATTTTCTAAACTTTGTCTTGAAGTATACTCTTCCATGAATACATATATATTTCCTACTCCTACCTTCCAAACCATCCTAGGTCAAGTAAGTTTACAAAATGCTGTTTTCCCTCTTGATTGTTTCTGTTTGGGTTTTTGTTTTTTAAGCTGGCTTTACTAAGCACTTACCAGGTGCCAAGCATTGCGCTAAGCTCTTGCACTCATTATTTTACATATTTCTCATGACTTAATAAGGCTGGGAGTGATAATTATGTACCTTTTACAGACAAGGAAACTGAAGAACACAGAAGATCAACACTCCTTGTGTGTGGCCAAACTAAGATCTGAACTTCAGAGTTTCTAGTCCAGAGTGTTTGTTTGTAAGCATTACACTGCAGCCTCCATGCACATTATTGAGGCTCCAGAAAGTAGTGCAGTAAAGAAAGTTGGTTAATAGCCGGGCGCGGTGGCTCAAGCCTCTAATCCCAGCACTTTGGGAGGCTGAGACGGGCGGATCACGAGGTCAGGAGATGGAGACCATCCTGGCTAACACGGTGAAACCCCGTCTCTACTAAAAATACAAAAAAAAAAAAAAAAACTAGCCGGGCAAGGTGGTGGGCACCTGTAGTCCCAGCTACTCCGGAGGCTGAGGCAGGAGAATGGCGTGAACCCGGGAGGCGGAGCTTGCAGTGAGCTGAGATCTGGCCACTGCACTCCAGCCTGGGCGACAGAGCGAGACTCCGTCTCAAAAAAAAAAAAAAAAAAAAAAAAAAAAAAAAAGAAAGAAAGAAAGTTGGTTAATATTATTCAAGCCCCTATTGCCTAAAGATATGCAAGCAATTTATTTTATTGTGTTTGCCACTGAGACAAACCTGTTAACCTCCTGAAAGGCGGCGTTCCTTAAAAGGGACTATTTTGAGGATGCCTGCCCTAAAGCACAGCTGTTGTTTCTTTGTATTTCCATGTCCCCATCCTTGGCGATCCCTTTTATGTACGATGGAGTCTTTAGTCTGAAGATTCAAAAACACGGCAGATTCATGTTTCTGAGTTTTCAGAAAGCTGCAGTCAGGCCCTTCTCTCCCTATGGTACAGAATGAGTTTCACATTCCCTGCTCTAATCGCCAATGGACTGTGGCCAGCTTGCTCCTGGTGGCTATCCCAGCTCACAACCTTACACTTGCACCATCTTGATGCCTTCTTTGTATTTTCCAGCTGCTTTTGTTCATGTAGAGAATAAAGTAGCTAAAACATGGCAGAAAATTTGACTAAAACTACTTCTGACCCCATCCCCAATTCTGTAATTAGTTTGATGCAGATTTGCAGCAGATTAGTTGAATTAATTTGATGCAGATGTAGTCTGCTTGGTCTGCAAGCAAAGGAGATGCAGAAATTCGCATTGAGAACCATTCCTAAAAATGGTGACACCACACGCACAGAAGCCAGCTCAACCGGACTCCAATGTCAATGCTATAAGTGTGTGAAATCCACATCTGAAATGATTCTCAAGCACACCCTCTCCTCCTTTACCACAATCACTGTAAAGTAACAACTTTCATCATTGCTTGCCTACATGATTACAAAACTTCCTAATTGGTCTCCTCACTTCTGATGCCTTCTCCATCTATTTATTCTCAGCAGCTTGATTAGTGGTTCTCACAGTTTGGTATGCGTACAAATCATTTGAGGAATGTGTTGAAAATGCAGATTCCCAACCCCATCCTCAGTTCCATTCATTAGGTTCAGGGTAGAAGCTAGCCATCTGAACCATGTGTATTTTAACAGTCATTCACCTTTGTGCAGGTGGCCCGAGCGCTTTGAGAATTTGCTCCAGGCTGTTATCTAAAATACAATGGTAACACAACATGATTTTTCTTTCCAAAGACATGTCATTTTTTTCTGTAGCAGGAAATGAGTATGGACTTGGAATGAGGATAAGGAGAAACTTTTAGCCTGAGCAGGCAGAATACAGAAGTCAAGAGAATTTGTGTCGATAACCACAATTGTTCTGATACAACTTTCCTGGGAGATCTGGAGAAATGACTGTAGTAATGAGTTTAAAATAAAATTTGAAAGCTCAAGCTCATGGTGGTGTAGAGTTTTCTGCCCAAGTATAAAGCTAGATAAAGTAGTCATAACTTTAGGAGAAACCTCGTTTTTCTTCATCCTCTTTACTTTAAAAAACCATTGTAGATGAAACAATGTGGTCCTTGCAGGAGTGAGCAGGGAAAACGTCGGATTTAGAGAAGTCAATTTTCTAAAAGACGATGCCACTTTTCAACATCAATGACAGAAGCAGAGAGAGGAGCAAACATATGATCGCATTCTTTCACTTTGTGCATAGTCTTTTGTTCCAAGGCATGATTATTCTCTTTGGACTGATCTATACCCTAAAATTCTTAGACTATCAAGACAAGCAGGGTGCAGGTCTAGAGAAAGGGGTAGAAGTCCCTGCTAATCTGAACAATGAAGGCTTATCTAATTAATTTCAATATTAATATGGTATTATTCATGCTCCAAGTGATGAAAGAAACCGTGCCCCCGATAATGCCATTTTTCTACTTAAAAAAAAAAAAAGTGTATCTCCTGTCTTCTCTAAATAGTACTGATGCTCCAATATAACAGAAAAAAATCTGTCATAGCTGGTGTTGACAAAGAGTTTCCTTCTCAAGCCTCAATCTGCCTCATTCTCAAGCTCACGCAATCTGGTTATATTGGAGGATTTGCTGGTTTTTAAATTGCTGAGTGTTTTTCAATTTCCACACTCCTTTTCTCTTGCTCTTCTCTTTACCAAAGAACTATTCATCTTTGAAATAAAAATTAAATGGAATATTTCTTTTAGAAAAATAAGGCAATGAATGAATTTTCAGATGAGAGGAAATAGATGCAGAAAGATACAGTCTTTCTCCTAAAGCCAAGGAGTTAATCAGTGGTAGAGAAGTGATTAGAAGCCTGGTTTTGTGATCCTGATGCCCTTCTTCATAGGCCAGTGGCATCCTCATTCAAACTCTGAGTGATGCCACTTTGATCCATTTCTTCATAGGCATTGTTGTCCTGTACCTAAGGCACCTGCCCCAACTCATGTCATACCGGACACACTGCGTGTGTGTTGCCTTTGCAACTAAGAGACACCCCCGGCTCTGACTTTAACTAACTGGCAATTAGAACGGTTAAAACTGATCAGTTCTCTGCCCACTTTACTGACAAACTCTATATACCAAAATGAGATTGGCCATGAAAAGTATTTCGAATATTAGGACTGTTGTATTCCTTAGTTATTTCTCTTACCCTAGGGCATAACAGACCATGGGGATGCTTTGTTCCTGAGGAGGAAGAAAGAAGGAAGAGCCGATTTCATGACTAAAGAGCACAGAAGAGGCAAACATGGGGGCATAAGACGAACTTCACCTGAAGTAAACTCGATTTACTAAGCTACAGTTTCTGTTTTTAAAAAGCCTTCTGTTAAAGTAAATTTTCTAAGGATAGAGGAAAATATAACTTCAGCTTGACTGATGCCCTGAGAAAATGGAATCTGATTTCAGAATTTAAGATATGTGCATTCTTGCTTTATGGATTGTCACTTTTATGCTCCTTCTGAGTTGTAGCTTCTAGGTATTTCGTATGTTATTAAATACCAGTGGTGCCGCCAGGAGACGAGAGAGTGAGAGGCTTACTTTGTTTACTTTTTACATTCAGGATTTCATCTAGAAGCCCACAGGAGACTTCTGGTTGTATTCACAGTGATGATGACAGAAGTTTAAATAAAGGCAGTAGAATCCCACTGGTTTGCAGTGTAGTGATGCTGAACGCATGAATAGAAAGCCTCTCAGTGGGTTCTCTTTCGTGGATGTAAAATGCAGCCATTGCTATGTCTTTTCTTACAACTTTGTGGTACAAGCAAGGTCAGAGGAAGAAAACAATGGGCAAAGATGCAAAAATTATTTCACTGGAACGTTGACTAAATTCTTAACACTTTCCATCCATTCTCCTAGAAGCTGCAGAACACAGAGTCTTCAAACAGCAAAATACTGTGTCTTTTCTGCTAAAAGCCACTGGATGTCAGAGATTTAAGGAGTCTTGGTGACTGAGTCTAGCATGCTGAGTTTGCAAATGAGGCACCTGACCTAGAGGAAAAAGCATCTTTCCCAAGATCACACAGCTAGTTGGTGGCATCTGTAGGTTTTCAGCCCAGGTCTCCTAACTCTTTGCCCAGTACTTTTTTGCACCATGTTTTATGGCCTCCCCTGAACTTCTCAGTTGACGTCTTTCCTGGAGTCTGGGGAGATGCAGGACAAAGTTGGAGAGGCAAGATGCTGGCTAGAAAGTATGCATGCACAACACTAAGAGACATGTACCTGTGGAATCCTCAGGAATCACATAATATCCATAAGAATGTGATTCGATCTTTCTATAAATTGGGTCTGCTAGAATATACAGTCTACGCTTTTAGAGAGAATAAAGACTGTGGAGTTGATGTTAGGGCTGGGGACACCAGGAACCTGCATTAGACACTGGGGCAAGGTTCATTCATCTCTGGACTTTAATGAGAAAAGTTGAAGAAGGTGGGTGAATCTGTGGGCTAAACAGAAGTTCCTGAATTTAAAAAGTCAGATCATAAATTGCAATTTTAAGCCAGACTGAGCAACAGCATCCGGATACAGAGGCAATGAGACAGAAACCCAATGAGAGAGAGTTAAAATCGTTCATGGCGTTTAAAACCTACAGGGATGAAAGGATCGTGGCAGCACCATTTTACCTAGCTCCTCCAGCCGCAGCCATGTGCAGAGAAGCACCTGCTCCACACTGTCAGACTGACAAAATCATTGAGAGATTCTCTGTGCTCCAGCTCAGAGGGACTCAGATCCCTATCATCTCCCCCTCCTCACATGAAGGCTTGTGGGCTTTTTTCTTCATGATTATTTTAGCCCATTCACCGTGTGACCTAGTATGAACCAGGTCACATATGAATTATGATGGAAACCAAAGGATTTCTTCATCACATGAAGCTAGATTATTTTTCTCTTCTTTATGATCTGCTTTTCTTCTATAAAAGTAAATTGAAGTAGTTCTTAATGTCCTTTTTTCTTTGTTCTTTATAGTCCAATCCAATAGCATAGTTTTTCTTTCTATCTTCCTGAGAAACGCCATGAATTAATAGTTTAAAATTTTACATATAACTGAGATCCTGTCATTTTAAGGTTATGACTTCCATAAAACAAATGTCAATCTAAATTTTGTGAACTTTATCTTTTAATTTCTCTCCTGAGCTGTTCTTTTTCAAAGATGGCTTCTTCTATTGCCACCTAATTTGATCGTTGCTTTACATATTTTTAAATGCAGTGGGTGAGCATTTTCTGATTGGGTGTCAATTTCCTGCTATAATGAGAATAGTTCTGTGTCATCGTAACTTCTCCTCTTGTACACTCAGCCATGTAACCTTAGGGATGACTAATCTATTCTCACCTTGCATCATGGGAGTGCCAAAATACAGCCAGACTGGTGCTAATGAACCCAATATTTTAGGGCTTGCTGACAGGAGGGTTCCTTATTCTATGACTACTATCCCACATAGAGCCATCCTGGGAATGTGTATCATGGGTCACAAAAAGGACAGGGCAGAGGAGCATGGTCGCAAATGTCCCAAAACCTCATCATCATGAGAAAAGCGATTCAAAATCCTGGACCGTATTGATTGGTGGTCAGAAACATCATATTCGCAAGAAAGACTTGAACAGTACTCTGGGTAGCTATGGTTCAATATTAATTCATTGCTTATTCCATTTCTTGTTTACATTCATTTTCTCCATTGCTTTTTTGTACTTAATTTCACCCTTTATTTTTCACATAGTTATTGTTAATGGAGTAATTGATGAAGTATGTTCTGCTAAAGTAATACGTATTTTTTATAGCTGTCTTCTCTAGGTACAGTAAAAACCTTAAATGGCCTTGAAATTAAATGTAATATATTTGCATCTGTATAGTTTTTATTTTAGCATCTGGAAACCATTTAGTCAGTTATTTATTTGAAAACTTGTCTTAGAGCAATAAAAGGCCATGGACTGAAGCTGTGTCTATACTGAGCTACCGAATCAAGCCCAGGCTGGAAACTATGATTGAATCCAGCCAGAAGACTGACCCAATAGAAAAGGGCTGCTCCAATACAAATTGGAACCTTCACTGCTTCATCAAAGACAAGAATCACCATCTCTGTCACCTGAGGTTCAGTTCTAACTCCAACCAGCATTAACATGGGCACAGCAAACCAGTCAATTTCTTGCTGATTTTCATGATTATATTTGAATGACAGTCATCATGGGGATCCTAGGAGGAAATATTTCCTCCTGCTTAGGGGAACAAAAATCTGAACAAGTTCAATTTGCTATCAAAAGCATATGTGATATGTTTTATACAACATTCATCTCAAGGGATTGAGGAGGGGAGTTGGATGATATAAAATAATTGAAAATTTGGAGAAAATGCGACAGACACACTGGGGTTGAATTTGTAAAAAACAGGAAATACATGTGAAATATATGAGAGAGTCTTTGAAAAAGTAATTGCTCACATTTCAAAATAAAGTTATAAGGTCAAATGTCTGTTAGCATCCTGCCTGGCACACAATTGTGCTCGATAAATGTCAGTTGACTTCCACCTCACCTCTTAGCACTCCTTTCTCACTCATTCTTTATTCTTTTACTTAACAATTTTTTAGATAGTGCTGAGACCAGCTTGGTTGGGGAGATCCTAACCCAGCAGCGTCAAAGGAATTAAAAACACACACAGAGAAATACAGAGTTGTGAGGTGGGAAATCAGGGGTCTCACAGCCTTCAGAGCTGAGAGCCCTGAACAGAGATTTATTCACATATTTATTAACAGCAAACAGTAATTAGCATTATTTCAATAGATATTAAATTCACTAAAAGTATCCCTTATGGGAAATGAAGGGATGGGCCAAATTAAAGGAATAGGTTGGGCTAGTTAACTGCAGCAGGAACATGCTCTTAAGACACAGATTGCTTATGCTATTGTTTATGGCTTAAGAATGGCTTTAAGCAGTTTTCCATCCTGGGCAGGCCAGGTGTTCCTTGCCCTCATCCTCGTAAACCCACAACCTTCCAGCTTGGGCGTTAGGGCCATTATGAACGTGTTGCAGAGATTTTTTTTATGACCAGTCTTGGGGCCAGTTTATGGCCAGATTTTGGAGGGTTTGCTCCCAACAAGATAGGCTTACTTTTACAGTAAATTTTTATAATGAATTAAAAATGTATTAGTATACAAAAATGCAGGTTGTACCCTATTTTTCAGAAGTGTCATGGCTGTGTGTGCTGAGGTACATTTTTAAGAATATAGTCATCCTTTACAACCCCATTATACTCAAGCAGACCCTTTATAAAAGAGCAAGTACAATGTCAGGCTCTATAATTTTAGAAATAATCTGGAAAACTGGGAAAGGTTTCAACAATAAACTTATAGAAAATCCTGAATGGATGAAACCAGAGAACTGGATGAGACGTTAATCCATACCCCATCTTCTTACAGCTGAAGAAATTGATGTGAAAAAGGGGATATTTTTATTCCAGCTACTACATTATCCTATCCTGGCTCCATGCCTCTAAAGTTCACACACTTAAGAGCACTCTGCCTTGTTACAGTAGTTACTTGATAAAATGTTAGCTCCCCATATTGGACAGACTCTAAAGTGACTCTTAATTATCTCCATTTTCTGGTACTGATAACCTGTGTAATTCCTTCTACCTTTGCGTGTGGACTGAACCTGTGATTTCTTTTAACAAACAGAATTCAGTAAAAGTAATAGATTCACTTTCATTAATAGATGGTGTAAGATTCTGATTTGCATCTTCCTAGCAGACACCCTTCCTTGTTGGCTTTCAGGAAGAAAGCTGCCATATTCTTAACTGCTCTATGGAGAGGGCCATATGACAAGAAATTGAGGGTGGCCCCTGGTTAACAGCTAGCGAGGAACTGAGAGCCTCAATCCAATAGCCTACAAGGAATTGAACTCTTCCTACAACTGGAAGAGCTTGGTCCTTCTCCATGTGAGCACTCAGATGAGACCTCATCCCTAAGCAATATTTTGATTGCAGTTCCATGAGGGGCTTTAAGCCAGAGGACCCTGTTGCCTATATTTCTGGCTCACTGAAACTATGAAAAAATGAAGTTATATTGTTTTAAACTGCTAAGTTTTGTGGTAATTTGTTACACAGCAATAGGTAATGAATACATACCCTCATTCCCTCATCCCTTCCCAGTGTGAGACCAGTCCTGGTTCCTAAGCCAATTTTGCTTCTAGAGTCTCACAAAAGTGGGTGTTTCTCAATCCCCCTGTTACTAAGTCTCCATCCTCTGGCATCATTCTGTCTCTGGAGGCTGCATTGGACCTTGTCTCTGTACTCTACAGTCCATGTCTCTTATTGTTTTACCTCTGTCTTCTCCCTTGAGTTCCAGCCACCCAGCTGGAGCCCTAGACTGCATTTATCCTGCTACTGGACCATCTTAAGAAGATGGGATTTTCCCAACCACATGTGTGTTCATTTGCTAAAACATATGCCCAACTTTGCTTGCATGGACATCCCAGATCTTAAACTCTATACAGAAGAATATTACTTAGATCTTCCCTGCCTACCCTAGATTAATCTAGTAATTCAGATCCTTGTCTCTATAATAATCAATTGGTGGTTATGTTCCAACCCTATATCCACAGACTTTGCCTATATTTTTTCAGGTGCATCTAAACTCTGGTCCACAGTGTTATATCACTGAATGAAAGCATTATCAACAGTGCTTGTGATATCACTGAATCAAAGGCTTGGAAGCAAAGCTAAGATCAGACACTGTATATTTTTTTATCTCTAGTTAAGTGATTTTTCTGCAATCTTTAGTTGCTTCCCTCAAAAGATAAAAAAGCCACAGACCATCTAGCCCATACAAAATAAAGATAATCAATGATAATTTCTAGTTATATTTACAAAGGTTGCTGGGTTTTCATTTCCATTGGTGATGGAAGAAGAGGAGAGATGATAAAGTGGTATGACATGCTCTGGAAATTATTTCTTATGGCAATGTATTCTTGAGAATGGCTATAAAAATGTTTTCTAGACTACATTTTCTTCTATCTAAGATATATTCAGCATTGTTGTACTTGAAGGCAGAAAATGGCTGAAGTGACCTCAGGCACCCAGCATGTTGCTTCTTACTGAGGAGGAATTTAACAAACAGTTTAAAGAAATAATAGAAATCTAACCTTGACTTACAAGGTAAATGAACCATTCAGAAATAGAAACTACACAAATAAAATTCAAGAGACAGCACAATTAGTATTTTGGTATATAATAAAATCCATTATCTGTAAAGTTGGAAAATAGTATTTGAAATCTTAAACTGTCTTACTAAAATGGTTTATGTTGGTATATCTTTTTAACTTTAAGCACAGGGCTACTTCCCCACATAAGTTAAATATTTGAAAACACAGTGTTCAAGTGTGAGAAGTTTGGGGTAAAGTTATGTCTACCTCTTATTGGAAAATAATTGTTTTTGACAAGTCTGCCTCAGACAGGATCACAACTATGTTATTTAACCACACATATGTGTGAAGTTTGATTTCATCAACTATAATATGATTGCTTTAGATGTTGGGCAGTTTTAACAGATATTCCTCAAGTGATCAATGATATTGACAGCTAGCAGGTTTTTCCCATTTAACAGGTGCCAGGCTTTATGATAATTGTTTTCCACAAATTATCTCTTTTAATCCTTATAGCAACACAATCACATAAGAACTATGGTACTGCCCATGGATCAGATGACAGAATCAAGACTCAAAGAGACTCAAAGAGGTTAAAACCTGCCCAAAGCCACATGGCTAATATATAGCTAGGCTACAATCTAAGCAGTCTGATTCTAGAGCGATGTTCTCAACACTGCAATACACTCTTCCACAGCTAATCTGGATGTAGTTTACAGCAAAGTATTTCAGTCCATCGATTACGAAGTCACTACTAAACATTTGTTGAACACTTGTTATGATCAGGCCTTCCGAGGGCCCAAGAATGAATGAGATATACATCCTGTTCTCAGAGGGCTTAAAGCTTGCTTACAGCATTATTAGGGAAACTACAGGAAGAAGTACAAAGCCTGTGATTCTTTAAAAGTTGAGATTCACTTTCCGAATAACACGTCACATGGTTCATTCAGCAGACACGGGCTGTGCCCTTGCATACATCTCCTCCCTACATTAAAAACCCAGCACATGCCTAAAGTGTGCTCCTGCAATTACCTATGACTCACCGCCTGAGGGCTTTCTGGTGGTCCTCACTTAGGCAGAGGGGAGGTAGAAAGTTCCAGGAGGTTCATGACCCCTGGAGAAGCACTCAGATAAAGATTGATAGGATAGAGGAAAAATATCCCAGCCTTCTCACTCTTCAGATGTGAAATCTCTGTGGTGGCCATTTACAGTGCCTTCTAGAGTTTTCCAGCAAGATTGAGCCTCAATTGCCCCGAGAGATAACTGGTTTGATAATACACAGTTTATTGACATTTGTTCCTTCACAGTCTTACCTTTCTCATTCCTTTCCCAGTGCTTTCTGGAATCTCCTCTCTAATAAACTACTTAAATTCAAATCTTTGGTTCAGACTCTACTTCTGGGGTAACCCAACATAGGACAATTTGTGAATTCATGTAATTGCAATAATGTGTAAATTCAGCATCTTGCTCTACTTCTCAATGCTTCCCTTGTTGAAAAACAGTGTTTTGCTCAAAGACTGGCAGGTTTGAAAACTTCGGGTTTACATAAAGTTTATTAAATTGTTTCGTGACAAAGAAAGTGAAATGCAATGGGGAATTCTTGATAGAAGAGAAGATTAAACTATCTTTGGTGTATTTCTTAAGGTTAATAAACCTATTCTGAGGCAGCCTCCAGTAGCTGTCAGAACTGAAGGCTTTGTATGTTAACATATCAAGTTGTGACTCCAACCTACAGAGAAGAAATTCTTCCTCAAATACTTTCAAAGGAGATATGGTCTAAGAAGAGGCAAGTAAGAAAGGAACAAGATCGGGGCAGTAGGTCAAAGAGTGGAGGCAGCTTGGCATAGTAAAAAGGTCCCCAAAGTGGAAGTGAGTAAAATTGGGTTCTAATGATTCTTTGTTCCTAAAAAGCTACATCATTCTATGAAAGCTAATGCATTTCTCAGAGCCTTATCTTCCTGCAAAATGTATGCAAAAGGATGTTTGATTATATTGATTTCTTTTTTTATTTGTTTGTTATTTCTATTTTTTAGTGAAATGATGTACTTGCAGATTAGTGGCTGCCTGGGGAATGAGGGGAGAAAGGCATGAATTACAAGGGGTGATGAGGAAACTTGTGGATTTGTTCCTCTTCTTGATTGCAGTGATGGTTTCACTGTTGTGCACATATTGTCAAAACTCATCAAATTGTATATCTTAAATAATTTTACCTCAATAAAGCTGTAAAAATAAGAGTACATGCTCAACGGAAAATTTTAAAACAGTTTATAATGGCAAATTCCTCTTTCTCCTAATATCTCAGTGTCCTCCAACCTGCTCTCGGGAGGTTAACCATTTTTTAAATATTTTGAAACGTTTAAGTTGCTCAGGAATTAGTTCAGGTTTCTCCTTTTATTTTCTTCTCTATACTCTCTTCCTATGTGATATCATTAATCACCTTAATTTTGAATTCTATCCATATGTAAATGACTCCTAAGCATACCAACCCAGGCTAGACCTCACTTCTGAGCCCCAGGCTTAAAAATAAAATTGCCTACTAAGCCTTCCATTTGAATGTTTTATAGACAATTAAAATGTAATGTGTCCCAAGCTACTGTTAATATTCCTTCCTTCACCTTCTCCTACAGTCTTTGCTACCTCTCTGTAAATGGTACCGTCAAACGCTTCCTCAATTAAGAAATCTTTCTGTCATCCTTTAAAAATTCAAATTAAATCACATCACTCCTTGGCTAAAATCCCACCAAGAGCAGCTGATAGTAAGTGAAATAAAATCTGACTCTTTCTCACAGTTTATAAGACTCTAGATCAGCAGTTCTCAAAGAATGATCTGCAGATCCCTAGGGTGGAGTGGGTCTCTGAACTCAGGGGTCAATTTGGTCAAAGTTATTTTCATAATACTATAAAACGTCATATGCCTTTCTTTCCGCCCCCACCCCCCACCCACCCATTAACATTTTCGTGGATGCTGCAAAGGCAATAGTGAATAAAACTGTTGGCCCCTAGTATGTATCAAGGTGGTGGCATCAATCTATACCAATGACTTCACATTTTTATCTGTCATACGTTAGCAGTTAAAAAGGTGGGGAGCAGCAAACATCACATGAGAATATCCTTGATGAAGCACTAAAAATGGTTAATTTTTCAAAAGGTCAACTCTCGAGTACATAGTTTTTAATATTCTGTGTGACAAAATGGAAGGTACTGTACATATACACTTGTGCAATTGTTTGAGTTGTGAGCTGAACTAGCCACCTTTTTCAAGGAGCACCATTTTTGTTTGAAAGAATGACTGTCACATGTTTATTCAGATTTGGATAAATCTGTCACTTTGAGGAAAGCAATTGACAGTATTTGCTGCCAATGTGAAATTCAAACTTTCAAACAAACATTCAAATTTTGAAAAACTTTCATCTACCACTATGAGCTTGACAGCTTCCTGATGCTTTCTCCATAACATAAGTGGTGGCTTTACTAAATGTAATTTTCTTTGATAATATACAATGAATGTGTCAACATTTGGATGATCTGCATTATGCAGTGAACCAACATTTTCCAAATGACCAACAGGCGATGTTTAAAATCACACCTGGGAAAAGACATATTCAATGTTCAAGGTAAGCCTATGTAATTAATATAAAAATGTATGAAAAATTTATTAATATGATCTCAGATTCCAGTTTGCAACTACCTTTAAGAAAGTCCCACTTGTCAAGTTTTGGTGTAGTATCAAAGAAGATACTTTGATATATAGTCTAAACATCTGCTATAATATTAGTCAAATTTCCAATTCTGTAAAGCTGAATTTTCTTCATGTATTTCAACCAAAGGAAAAAAAAAAAAAAACATATCTCAACAGTTTGAATTCAGTAGCACATATAGGAATGTAGCTGTCATCTACTAGGCAGACACTAAAAAGATTTGCAAAAATACAGAATGATATCATTCTTCTCTTTCATTTGTTTGTATTTTAGAAAATATAGTTACTGTTCATAAAACTATTCTCTTTACATTGGCATGTGTATTAGTTTCCCAGGACTGCTGTAATACATTCCACAAACTTAGTAGTTTAAATAACAGAAATTTGTTTTCTCACAGTTCCATAGGCTGGAAATCTAAAACCAAGATATTGATGTTGGTTCCTTCTGAGGGATAACACCTCTCTCCAGCTTCTCACCAGTAATAATCAGTATTCCTTGGCTTGTAGACACATCACTTCAACTTCTGCCTTTGTCTTCACGTAGCTTTCTCCCATGTATTTCTTTGTGTTTGTTTCCTCATGTCATCTCTCATAAGAACTTGCCATTAGATTTAGGGGTTACCCTAATCCAGGATAATTTCATCCTGAGACCCTTTGTCACATCTGCAAAGACTTTTTCCAAAAAAAAGTTTACTTTTAAAGGTTCTGGAGATTAGGACATGTGAAGATTAGGAGACTTTGGAGCAATCAGCATTCAACTTACTAGGACATGGAATGTGTTTCTTATTATTTTAAAATGAAGAAATAAGTACCTATTTTTAAAAATTCACCATTTAATAGCCAATGTCATAAGTATCAATAAATATGATTCATATAAACTCTTGGGATCCTCAATAATTTTCAAGAGAGTCAGAAAGTCATGAGACTAAAAGGTTTGAGAACTCAGTGTGGTCAGCTCCCCTTCCAAAATTACTCACCCCTTCCCTCCACATTCCCCTCCTTTTTTTGTTTTCTTTCCACCTGTGGCTTTTCAGGTCATGAAACACACCAAACTTTCTCACCTTTGGTACTTGCAGAATGGGAGTTTGTAAACCTGTGTTTTAAACTCTGCAATGCCAATACTGTTAACTCTCATGTTTCTTACTAGTGAATGAGAAGAAAGAGCCAAATTATCCTGTATATCCATTGAATCAAGAGTTATATTCCTCAAGTCTCAGTGAAAATGGCAACTCTTCTGGAAGTATTCTCACATCATTCTGTATATAGAGGCCACTCCTCATTCTATATCATAACATCATGCATTTATCACAAGTTTTCTCAATATTTTAAAATGTATTCTATTTTTATTTTTAAAAGATTATCTTATATATCTCTCAGTACACTGTGAGCTTCTTGAAGACTTGTACCATATCTGTTTTACTTAATGATATATATATATATATATATATATTCAGCCTAGCTCAGAGGGGTCAGCTTATAGTTTCAATTAATGAATGAATAAGTGGACTCTGAGTTAAATATGTGCTTTCTCTGTATAAAGCCACCCCTATATAAAGTCATATATGGATACAAAAATGTGGCTTTTTAAAATACAAAGCATATCATGATATAAACTGATAGTCATGATATAAACTGATAGCTTATCTTTTCTCCCCTTCAATACACATTGAACAAGTTTCCATTTCAGTACATAAAAATTCTAGTTTATCTTTTCTTAATGGTGCAAAGTTTTCCAGAGTATGAGTGTGCCATCTCATAAACAGCATCCTTTTACATGTCTCTTTGTGCATACCTATTTAACCGAAAGTGAAGTGGCTGGGTTAGATGATGTGTGCATTTAAACTTTTGATGGCTGATGTCAAATGGGCTCCAAAACTGCCGAACAAATTTATATTCTCACTAATGGTTTAAGTAATTCAGCAGCTGTCTAGAAGGTAGGGCTTGAGAGGGAGCTAGGAGAGGCTGCCTTAACCAAGACTGTTTTTTCTATAGGCAAATCACAGTGCTTAAAGTGTCTCCTTAAGAGTTGAAGGTGGTGGCCAGGCGCAGTGGCTCATGCCTGTAATCCCAGCACTTTGGGAAGCCAAGGCGGGAGCATCATGAGGTCAGGAGATTGAGACCATCGTGGCTAACATGGTGAAACTCCGTCTCTACTAAAAATACAAAAAATTAGCCAGTTGTGGTGGCGGGCACCTGTAGGCCCAGATGCTCAGGGGGCAGGAGAATGGTGTGAACCTGGGAGGCAGAGCTTGCAGTGAGCTGAGTGGCTGAGATCGGGCCACTGCACTCCAGCCTGGGTGACAGAGCGAGACTCCAGCTCAAAAAAAAAAAAAAGTTGAAGGTGACTCTTATATGCATATTACCTTGAAAGAATGACAAATTACTCTGCACTCACTAAGGCAATCTGTGAGTCTTTGGAAACACAAATGAGATAAGGAATTAAATTTTTAATGAAGAGAAAGGGAACACTGGTATCCCTAGGAGAGAGGCAACTAGAATAGAACTCGAGACTGGAGTTCACCTATTGTTCCACCAGAAGCAGCAGAACAACACTGGACAACTGAGAAAGAGACCCTGGGATCTCTAAAAACCAGAATAGAGGCATACTGAAGACAGGCACTGGTTTTGGAGTTATACACTCCCTGAAGAGGCTTGAACCTTCTCAGGAGCCTGAAAAACCCATTAATCCTTTCTGAGTGTCACTCCTACCACTAACCCCCGAGGGCTGGAGCCTGTAGTTCCTAAAGCCCTTTCTAATCCAGAACTATGCTGAGGTTTGTTTGAGGGCTAGTTATGGTCCCAGGATCAATTTAAGGAGGGGTGGGGATGAGCAATTAATTAAGCTGCAGAAATATAACTACTTGTAATAGATTCTTATTATTGCAGTAATAAATTACCACAAAATTAATGGCTTAAAATAACACAAACGTATTATGTTTTATCTCTGAAAGCCAGAAGTCTGAAGCACATCTCAGTGGAATACAGTCCAGAGCTGCATTTCTTTTCTGGAAGTTCTAGAAGAAAATGTGCCCTTTCCTTGCCCTTTCTAGCTTTTAGGAACTACCTGCATTCCTTGGTTCATAGCTCTGGCTTCTGTCTTCAATGCCAGCAGCACAGCATCCCCAAATTTCTCTGACTCTGACCTTCCTGCCTCCCTTCTTTGATTACAAGAACCCCTTCAATTACTTTGGGTCAACCCGGATCAACCCGGATAATATCCCCATCTCAAGATCTGTCACTTGATCATAGTCCCTTCTTTTTTGCCAAGTAAGCTAACATATTCACAGGTTCTGATAACTGGGATGCGGACATCTTTGGGGAAGCCGTAATTCTGCCTACTACACAAGTTAAGTTTAAAAATGTACTTTCAGATGGTACAAAGCTGGAAGTTGAGATGCCGGTTGTTCCCCTTTAGGAATCTTTCCAGTTATTAGTTGCTGTATGGCAAACAACCCCAAACTAGCAACAATCCTTTATTTGTTTACATATCAGCACATTGGGCAAGGCTTGGCAGGGACAACTGATCACATGCAGTATCAACTGCAGCCACTCAAGTTATGCAGGCATATTTCTGTAGGCTGTTGTCTGAGAATTTGGTCAGGACTTTGGGCTGCCTGTGTGGAGGCCTCAGATATTCCCCATATAGACCTCTCCAGGAGTTATTTGGCTTTCTTTATGCAATGGTGGGTGGGCGTCCAGAGCCAGAGACCCAAGAAAAGCAGACCTAAGCTGTATCATCTTATATGATCTAGATTTGGGGGTCACATAGAGTCACACCTCTGCAATAATTACAAGGTCACCTTTGTTCAAGGAGAGGGAACACAGCCCCCACATTTCTTTGCAAAAAGTGTCCGAGTCACATTGTGAGAAAAGCATGGGCGATGAGAGGTAGTATTGCAGCCAACTTTGAAAAATAAAATTTACCATGGAGTACTCTAGACTCTTAATTCAAACTGTTTTTAAAATAGTACTATAACCAATCCCTGAAAGCTATACAACCCGTAAACCATTTGAAGAGGTCTTCCTGGCATAGCCTTGAGACAGCATATTGGAAGACTAGGTGTATTTTTGAACTAAAAACTTTCTTTTGTTATTAATGTCTCCTGGGGGAAGATTAAAAAATTCTCATGCTAGTAATTAGAAGTGACATCCCATATCCTCTATTCAAAGGAAATCATGTTTATATTTCCTTCTGTTTAACTCTGTTGCATTCTTCACTTCCTGGCAACTGTCTTACTATATTAACTACAGGATAAATAAGTATGGGGGCTTTTATGTACAACTCCAGATTCATAATCTCACCCATTGTATCAAAACACATCAATGGACAATGAACAAATTTAACCATCTGCATGTTTTGTCTACCTCTATGCTAAACATCTGGATTTGGGGACACATTTGGGGAAGGAAGGAATTTTTTATTTTTCACCTGATTGTTTAACCTTGGTTATGCACAGTTATTGAATATCTTATGAAGAAGCTGAAATAATTCCCAGGTATCAGCAAATACATCTCCTTATTGTTTTATTTTTAAATTATACATATATATATATATGTATATATATATATATATATATATATATATATATATATATATATATATTTCTCTTTTTGTTGAGACAGAGTCTCACTCTGTCACTCTGGCTGGAGTTCAGTGGCACAGTCTCAGCTCACTGCAGCCCCCAATTCCTGGGTTCAAGCAATTCTCGTGCCTCAGCCAGCCTCGAGTAGCTGGGACTACAGGTACACCCCACTACACCCAGCTAATTTTTGCATTTTTAGTAGGGATGGGGTTTTGCCATGTGGGACGGGCTGATCTCAAACTCCTGGTCTCAAGTGATCTGCCTGCCTCGGCTTCCTAAAGTACTGGGATTACAGGTGTGAGCCACCATGCCCAGCCCCCATCTTCCTATTTTTAAACTTGTTCTAACTTAGTTACTTGTACTTAGGTAGATATTCATTCGTAACTAACCAAAATTAGTTTTTAGAAACTCTTTCCATTTCTCCCTGTATCTATAGAAGAAAAAGCAAAGGAGTCCTGCTCTCCTTCCCGTCCTGTAGTTGGCTGCACTGGATTGGGTGACTGATTTTTTTGTTGTTGTTCTTGAAGTGTCTTAAGGTATCCATTCTTTCTACCTTCCTTCTTGATTTCCCTTCTCCTTTCCTTCCTGTCTCCTTTTAATATACATTTGCTGAGTATCTACTATGTGGAAGTTTCTCTTCAGGATACTGGAAATGGAGATAAAACATGGCATTTGCCCTCAATTTGTTTATGTTGTAGTGGAGAAATGGTGGAAAAGAGATATGGACGGACAACATTTCAGACAAGTAAGTAAGAAAGAGTGGTTATTTCTCTTTGGTATAGAAGACGAAGTTCAAAGTAGGCTTCACAGAGAAAGTGATGTCTCAAATGGGCCTTGATGGTTTTAACAGGGGCGGCTGGGAATGGAGAGCAGGTGTCACTTACTCTAGTCATTGGCCCAGTGTACAAAGGGCTCCCAGCAGCAGAGGGCAGAGAAGTCTTCTATGGGCTTTATTAGAACAGTGGGATGAGGATATCAGGTTTTGAGTGTGAGTCAGAAAAACGATAAAAGATAAGTTGGAGAGAAAAACAAAACAGTTTGTTCTTTGTTCTGTAGGCATTGGGTGCCAACACTTTGAAGTAGGAGAGTGACGAAGTTGGTTCTGTGTTCTAGATGGAGTGAAAAAAAAATAAGATTGGAAGCAGGAAGGAGGGCAATTCAGGCGTGGTTGTGATAAGATTCGTGGGAAAACATGACTGCTATAGTTGTTGCTGTTTTTTTTTTGAGACAGAGTTTCGCTCTTGTTGCCCAGGCTGGAGTGCAATGGCGCAATCTCAGCTCATCACAACCTCGCCTCCCATACTCAAACAGTTATCCTGCCTCAGCCTTCCAGAGTAGCTGGGGATTATAGGCATGCACCCCCATGCCCAGCTAATTTTGTATTTTTAGTAGAGATGGGGTTTCTCCATGTTGGTCAGGCTGGTCTTGAACTCCCAACCTCAGATGATCCGCCTGCCTTGGCCTTCCAAAGTGCTGAGATTACAGGCGTGAGCCACTGCGCCCGGCCTGACTTCTATAGCATTTTAAGTTAATTTCGGCGGAGCAAGATGGCCGAATAGGATACAGCTTCAATCTCCATCTCCCAGCGCGAGCGACACAGAAGACCAGCGATTTCTGCATTTTCAACTGAGGTACTGGGGTCATCTCACTCGGGAGTGCCGGACAATCGGTGCTGGTCAGCTGCTGCAGCCCGACCAGCGAGAGCTGAAGCAGGGCGAGGCATCGCCTCACCTGGGAAGCGCGAGGGGGAAGGGAGTCCCTTTTCCTAGCCAGGGGAACTGAGACACACAACACCTGGAAAATCGGGTAACTCCCACCCCAATACTGCGCTGTAACACCGGCACACCGGAGATTGTATCCCACACCTGGCCGGGAGGGTCCCACGCCCACGGAGCCTCTCTCCTTGCTAACACAGCAGTCTGCCGCAATCTAACCGCAAGGCAGCAGCGAGGCTGGGGGAGGGGCGCCCGCCATCGCTGAGGCTTAAGTAGGTAACTAAAGCCACTGGGAAGCTGGAACTGGGTGGAGCTCACAGCAGCTCAAGGAAACCTGCCTGTCTCTGTAGACTGCGCCTCTGGGGACAGGACTCAGCTAAAGGAGTAGAAGCCTGTGAAACGCGAACGACTCTGTCTGACAGCTTTGAAGAGAGCAGTGGATCTCCCAACACGGAGGTTGAGATCTGAGAAGGGGCAGTCTGCCTGCTCAAGTGGGTCACTGACCCCTGAGTAGCCTAACTGGGAGACATCCCCCACTAGGGGCAGTCTGACACCCCACACCTCACAGGGTGGAGTACACCCCTGAGAGGAAGCTTCCAAAGCAAGAATCAGACAGGTGCACTCGCTGTTCAGCAATATTCTATCTTCTGCAACCTCTGCTGCTGATACCCAGGCAAACAGGGTCTGGAGTGGACCTCAAGCAATCTCCAACAGACCTATAGCTGAGGGTCCTGACAGTCAGAAGGAAACCTATCAAACAGGAAGGACACCTATATCAAAACCCCATCAGCACGTCACCATCATCAAAGACCAGTGACAGATAAAACCACAAAGATGGGGAAAAAGCAGGGCAGAAAAGCTGGAAATTCAAAAACTAAGAGCGCATCTCCTCCTGCAAAGGAGCATAGCCCATCGCCAGCAACGGATCAAAGCTGGTCAGAGAATGATTTTGATGAGATGAGAGAAGAAGGCTTCAGTCCATCAAACCTCTCAGAGCTAAAGGAGGAATTACTTACCCAGCGCAAAGAAACTAAAAATCTTGAAAAAAAAGTGGAAGAATTGACAGCTAGACTAATTAATGCAGAGAAGGTCATAAACGAAATGACAGAGATGAAAACCATGACACGAGAAATACGTGACAAATGCACAAGCTTCAGTAACCGACTCGATCAACTGGAAGAAAGAGTATCAGCGATAGAGGATCAAATGAATGAAATGAAGCGAGAAGAGAAACCAAAAGAAAAAAGAAGAAAAAGAAATGAACAAAGCCTGCAAGAAGTATGGGATTATGTCAAAAGACCAAATCTACGTCTGATTGGGGTACCTGAAAGTGAGGGGGAAAATGGAACCAAATTGGAAAACACTCTACAGGATATCATCCAGGAGAACTTCCCCAACCTAGCAGGCCAGGCCAACATTCAAATTCAGGAAATACAGAGAACGCCACAAAGATACTCCTCCAGAAGAGCAACTCCAAGACACATAATTGCCAGATTCACCAAAGTTGAAATGAAGGAAAAAATCTTAAGGGCAGCCAGAGAGAAAGGTCGGGTTACCCACAAAGGGAAGCCCATCAGACTGACAGCAGATCTCTCGGCAGAAACTCTACAAGCCAGAAGAGAGTGGGGGCCAATATTCAACGTTCTTAAAGAAAAGAATTTTAAACCCAGAATTTCATATCCAGCCAAACTAAGTTTCATAAGTGAAGGAGAAATAAAATGCTTTACAGATAAGCAAATGCTTAGAGATTTTGTCACCACCAGGCCTGCCTTACAAGAGACCCTGAAGGAAGCCCTAAACATGGAAAGGAACAACCGGTACCAGCCACTGCAAAAACATGCCAAAATGTAAAGACCATCGAGCCTAGGAAGAAACTGCATCAACTAATGAGCAAAATAACCAGTTAATATCATAATGGCAGCATCAAGATCACACATAACAATATTAACCTTAAATGTAAATGGACTAAATGCTCCAATTAAAAGACACAGACTGGCAAACTGGATAAACAGTCAAGACCCATCAGTCTGCTGTCTTCAGGAGACCCATCTCACATGCAGAGACATACATAGGCTCAAAATAAAAGGATGGAGGAAGATCTACCAAGCAAATGGAGAACAAAAAAAAGCAGGGGTTGCAATCCTAGTCTCTGATAAAACAGACTTTAAACCATCAAAGATCAAAAGAGACAAAGAAGGCCATTACATAATGGTAAAGGGATCAATCCAACAGGAAGAGCTAACTATCCTAAATATATATGCACCTAATACAGGAGCACCCAGATTCATAAAGCAAGTCCTTAGAGACTTACAAAGAGACTTAGACTCCCATACAATAATAATGGGAGACTTCAACACTCCACTGTCAACATTAGACAGATCAACGAGACAGAAAGTTAACAAGGATATCCAGGAATTGAACTCATCTCTGCACCAAGCGGACCTAATAGACATCTATAGAACTCTCCACCCCAAGTCAACAGAATATACATTCTTCTCAGCACCACATCACACTTATTCCAAAATTGACCACATAATTCGAAGTAAAGCACTCCTCAGCAAATGTAAAAGAACAGAAATTATAACAAACTGTCTCTCTGACCACAGTGCAATCAAACTAGAACTCAGGACTAAGAAATTCAATCAAAACCGCTCAACTACATGGAAACTGAACAACCTGCTCCTGAATGACTACTGGGTACATAACGAAATGAAAGCAGAAATAAAGATGTTCTTTGAATCCAATGAGAACAAAGATACAACATACCAGAATCTCTGGGACACATTTAAAGCAGTATGTAGAGGGAAATTTATAGCACTAAGTGCCCACAAGAGAAAGCAGGAAAGATCTAAAATTGACACTCTAACATCACAATTAAAAGAACTAGAGAGGCAAGAGCAAACACATTCAAAAGCTAGCAGAAAGCAAGAAATAACTAAGATCAGAGCAGAACTGAAGGAGATAGAGACACAAAAAACCCTCCAAAAAATCAATGAATCCAGGAGTTGGTTTTTTGAAAAGATCAACAAAATTGACAGACGGCTAGCAAGATTAATAAAGAAGAAAAGAGAGAGGAATCAAATAGACGCAATAAAAAATGATAAAGGGGATATCACCACCGACGCCACAGAAATACAAACTACCATCAGAGAATACTATAAACACCTCTACGCAAATCAACTAGAAAATCTAGAAGAAATGGATAATTTCCTGGACACGTACACTCTTCCAAGACTAAACCAGGAAGAAGTTGAATCCCTGAATAGACCAATAGCAGCCTCTGAAATTGAGGCAACAATTAATAGCCTGCCCACCAAAAAAAGCCCAGGACCAGATGGATTCACAGCTGAATTCTACCAGAGGTACAAGGAGGAGCTGGTACCATTCCTTCTGAAACTATTCCAATCAATAGAAAAAGAGGGAATCCTCCCTAACTCATTTTATGAGGCCAGCATCATCCTGATACCAAAGCCTGGCAGAGACACAACAAAAAAAGAGAATTTTAGACCAATCTCCCTGATGAACATCGATGCAAAAATCCTCAATAAAATACTGGCAAACCGGATTCAGCAGCACATCAAAAAGCTTATCCACCATGATCAAGTGGGCTTCATCCCTGGGATGCAAGGCTGGTTCAACATTCGCAAATCAATCAGCGTAATCCAGCATATCAACAGAACCAAAGACAAGAACCACATGATTATCTCAATAGATGCAGAAAAGGCTTTTGACAAAATTCAACAGCCCTTCATGCTAAAAACGCTCAACAAATTCGGTATTGATGGAATGTACCTCAAAATAATAAGAGCTATTTATGACAAACCCACAGCTAATATCATACTGAATGGGCAAAAACTGGAAAAGTTCCCTTTGAAAACTGGCACAAGACAGGGATGCCCTCTCTCACCACTCCTATTCAACATAGTGTTGGAAGTTCTGGCTAGGGCAATCAGGCAAGAGAAAGAAATCAAGGGTATTCAGTTAGGAAAAGAGGAAGTCAAATTGTCCCTGTTTGCAGATGACATGATTGTGTATTTAGAAAACCCCATCGTCTCAGCCCAAAATCTTCTTAAGCTGATAAGCAACTTCAGCAAAGTCTCAGGATACAAAATTAATGTGCAAAAATCACAAGCATTCTTATACACCAGTAACAGACAAGCAGAGAGCCAAATCAGGAATGAACTTCCATTCACAATTGCTTCAAAGAGAATAAAATACCTAGGAATCCAACTTACAAGGGATGTAAAGGACCTCTTCAAGGAGAACTACAAACCACTGCTCAGTGAAATCAAAGAGGACACAAACAAATGGAAGAACATACCATGCTCATGGATAGGCAGAATCAATATTGTGAAAATGGCCATACTGCCCAAGGTAATTTATAGATTCAATGCCATCCCCATCAAGCTACCAATGAGTTTCTTCACCGAATTGGAAAAAACTGCTTTAAAGTTCATATGGAACCAAAAAAGAGCCCGTATTGCCAAGACAATCCTAAGTCAAAAGGACAAAGCCGGAGGCGTCACGCTACCTGACTTCAAACTATACTACAAGGCTACAGTAACCAAAACAGCATGGTACTGGTACCAAAACAGAGATATAGACCAATGGAACAGAACGGAGCCTTCAGAAATAATGCCACACATCTACAACCATCTGATATTTGACAAACCTGAGAAAAACAAGAAATGGGGAAAGGATTCCCTATTTAATAAATGGTGCTGGGAAAATTGGCTAGCCATAAGTAGAAAGCTGAAACTGGATCCTTTCCTTACTCCTTATACGAAGATTAATTCAAGATGGATTAGAGACTTAAATGTTAGACCTAATACCATAAAAACCCTAGAAGAAAATCTAGGTAGTACCATTCAGGACATAGGCATGGGCAAGGACTTCATGTCTAAAACACCAAAAGCAACGGCAGCAAAAGCCAAAATTGACAAATGGGATCTCATTAAACTAAAGAGCTTCTGCACAGCAAAAGAAACTACCATCAGAGTGAACAGGCAACCTACAGAATGGGAGAAAATTTTTGCAATCTACTCATCTGACAAAGGGCTCATTTCCAGAATCTACAAAGAACTCAAGCAAATATACAAGAAAAAAACAAACAACCCCATCCAAAAGTGGGGAAAGGATATGAACAGACATTTCTCAAAAGAAGACATTCATATAGCCAACAGACACATGAAAAAATGCTCATCATCACTGGCCATCAGAGAAATGCAAATCAAAACCACAATGAGATACCATCTCACACCAGTTAGAATGGCAATCATTAAAAAATCAGGAAACAATAGGTGTTGGAGAGGATGTGGAGAAATAGGAACACTTTTACACTGTTGGTGGGATTGTAAACTAGTTCAACCATTATGGAAAACAGTATGGCGATTCCTCAAGGATCTAGAACTAGATGTACCATATGACCCAGCCATCCCACTACTGGGTATATACCCAAAGGATTATAAATTATGCTACTACAAAGACACATGCACACGTATGTTTATTGCGGCACTATTCACAATAGCAAAGACTTGGAATCAACCCAAATGTCCATCAGTGACAGACTGGATTAAGAAAATGTGGCACATATACACCATGGAATACTATGCAGCCATAAAAAAGGATGAGTTTGCGTCCTTTGTAGGGACATGGATGCAGCTGGAAACCATCATTCTTAGCAAACTATCACAAGAAGAGAAAACCAAACACCGCATGTTCTCACTCATAGGTGGGAACTGAACAATGAGCTCACTTGGACTCGGGAAGGGGAACATCACACACTGGGGCCTATCATGGGAAGGGGGGAGGGGGAAGGGATTGCATTGGGGAGTTATACCTGATATAAATGATGAATTGATGGGTGCTGACGAGTTGATGGGTGCAGCACACCAACATGGCACATGTATACATATGTAACCTGCACGTTATGCACATGTACCCTAGAACTTAAAGTATAATAAAAAAAAATAAAAAAATAAAAAAAAAAAAAGTTAATTTCAAGTCAGTTACGCATCACCTTCATTTATCTAAACCTCATTAAATGCTGTATCCGTTAGTCCACAGAAGAACACTTAATTTGTCACAAAAATGTATGTTATTTTGCAGTCAAGCTCTATACTGCCATTCCTTGAGTTGTAGCTTATAAAGGCAAGCATTTCCCATGGGTTATTTTAACTCACATTATCTTTTTGGCATGTATGCATTTATGAAAAGAGAAAGGTTATTAAATTTGTCCAATGACAGTTTCACTAGAAAGAATAAGGCGTCTGTTAATCCTAATTGGAGAATATTTGTAGGTTTGCCTGATGAGGTCTATTTAAACCAATTAAATAGATTTTGGACCACAGGCAATGACAAGTCTGCATTGACAAATTCACTTGAAATAGCAACATTCAGCAAATGTTTATCAAGTTTTAACAATGTGCTGGGCACCAAGAATGCAACGGGGAGGAAACACTAGCATATTCAGAGGCCCACAGTCAGAAAGTAAACAAGCAGGCATCCTTCTACGTGGACCAGTATTTGTTTGAAAGTGAAGTGATGATAACTTAACCATCTTTTGTGATGGTGACGTGGTACATTTTCAGTGAACAACTCCTTCATTCAAAACAGGAAATAAAATGATGTCACTGATCAGAAAAAAAAAAAAAAGGCCTTACTTTATCAGAAATGACAAAGAGGAACAGAGAAAAACCTCTCTAGAAAAAATGAGAACTGCAGAGACAGAGGAAAGAGAGGTACACAGCAAGCACTTAATAAATAGTTGTTGAATTAGAAGGTTATTTTACTTAGTGGGCAATATAACAGAGTGGTTTAGAGCGAGGGCTTTCAAGCCAGACAATCTAGGTTTCAGTCTTGACATTGTAATGTACAAGCTGAGTGTTATGGGCTTAATTATATCCCCCCCAGCATTCATTTGTTGAAGTCACCTTCCAGTACCGCAGAATATGATCTTATTTGGAAAAGGTGTCATTGTAGATGTTATTAAAGCAAACTATATATGGCCTGAGAAGTACTCTATACTTCCCTATTTGAGTCCTTGTGGATGAACTGTAACCAAGCTTAACAGGCAGACAAGATTGAAAACCTAACTTAAGAGCATCAGCCTGTAACAATAGCGGAGTCTTGGCCAATTCCAGCTGCCATCGTTCAACTGCTTATCAACTGCTAAGTGTTCAAACTGTTCAAATAGGGTGAACACCAACCCGTAACCAATCCAGCTGTTTAAGCACCTCTCCTCCGATTTCTGTATGCCACTTCCTTTTTGTTGTCTATAAATTTGCTCTAACAATGAAGCATCCCTGGAGTCTCTCTGAATCTGCCATTATCCTGGGGGCTGCCTGATTCACAAATTGTTCATTGTTCAATTAAACTACCTTAAGTTTAACTTGGCTGAAGTTTTTCTTTTCCTTCTTTCTCTTTTTTATTTCTTATTTTATTTATTTATTTATTTTTTGAGACGGAGTTTCGCTCTGTTGCCCAGGCTAGAGTGCAGTGGTGTGATCTTGGCTTATTGCAACCTCCACCTCCCGGATTCAAGCAATTCTCCTGCCTCAGCCTCCCAAGTAGCTGGGATTACAGGAACCTGCCACCACGCGTGGCTCATTTTTGTATTTTTAGTAGAGAGGAGGTTTCACCATCTTGGCCAGGCTGGTCTGTAACTCCTGGCCTCATGATCTGCCCACCTCAGCTTCCCAAAGTGGTAGGATTACAGGTGTGGGACACTGAGCCCGGCCTGAAGTTTTTCTTTTAACAATATAATTAGTTAAGAAGAGATCCCTGTCTTGGTCAGCTCAGGCTGCCATAATGCAATACCATAGACTGCATGGTTTAAACAGCAGAAATGTATTGTCTCATGATTCTGGAAGCTGCAGGTCAGAGATCAGGGTGCCGGCATAGTTGGGTTCTAGTGAGGGCCCTCTTCTTGGCTTACAGATCACTGCCTTCTCACTGTGTCCTCACGTGGACTTTCCTCAGTGGCGGGAAATAATTCAGTCTAAAGCAGCTCCTAATCCAATATGACGTGTGTACTTAGAAGAGGAAACTTGAACAGACACGAATAGAGGAAAGACAATGTGAGGAGACACAGGGAGAAGATGGCCATCCACAAGCCAAGGAGAAAGGCAGATCCTTTCCTCCTACCCCGAGAGGGAACCAGCCTTGCTGACATCTTGATCTCAGACTTCCAGATTCCAGAACAATTAGGCTATAAATTTCTGTGGTTTAAGCCACTCAGTTTGCGGTAACTTGTTATGGCAGCCCTGGCAAGTCAATGTACCGAGTAATCTTAGACAACTTACTTAACCCCTCTGTCTTAATTCTCTCACTTGTAGAATGTGGGATGATGATACACCTGCCTTTTAGGGCTTTTGTGAAGATTAAATGTATTAATATATGTAGAGCCCTTAAGTTAATGCATGTCACAGAGGGGGCAGTAAATAAGTCAGTTATTGTTTTAATAATGCTTCCCTTAGACACATAGAAACCTTGTATTTGTGTGAGAATGAATAATACAAGACAGTCTCTGCCAGAAGCCCCTCACCAGGTATAATCTCATTCAATTCCCTCCAGCCCCAAAGGAATGATAAACATTTCTAACCCAACAAAGCACCACAGCTCTGTGGAAAGCTCAGCAGCCCTAGGATCGGATGGTTGGGCTATGGTAACTTCAATATCTTCATTTGTTAAATGAGAATTAATTTCTCCCAGCATGAGAGCTTGTTGAGGAGATGAAGAGGCTGGTCCCTAGCAGGGGATCCGATGGCAGGAGTGAGGTTAAGGGCTTGGAGGTAAAATCACCAGCCCTGATACCTTTCTGCACCATCCTCAGACTCTGTCCAGTGCAGCATCCTGCCCCGAGTGTAGGCGTCCCCTTCGCCAGAGGTTTCAGGTGTGGCTTCCTCATACTCCAGGCCGCTGACCTTCCTGCAGCTGCAGCTATTCTGCTGCTGTCTCTCTCTCAGTGTTTCTCCCCTTCACCTGTTGGCATTTTGCACGTTTCTGTACAGCAGTGTATGGAGTACACAGCAGTATTCTCCATCTAATTGGTAACAACAAAAAGAGACAAAACCCAAAACAAGTCCAGTCCAGCCACAGAAACAATAGACATGGTTCTCATTCTATCATGTGGAACTTTGTGCCCAGGTGGGCTGCACTGACTGTGTCAAGCTCTCAGAGACTTCAGTTTCTGGTGCTGCACTAATTTCTGCATCTTTCTTTCATCTTTCTCTCAAGGTGGTGATTCTCTGGTCAGGCCACACCTGGACCACAGGCTCTCTAAACCTTGAATCACCTTTGCTCATATTTGAGTGGCACCAGGCACTGTGGCTGTGAGGCTTAAACACATGTTTTGGGTTTGCTGACTATAAATCCAACTGCTACAATGAGATTCCGGTCTTATACCCAATATTCCTCATGACATTTATCCAGTCTGTTCTGAAGCATAGGTAAGGAAAGTCATTCTGTTCTTTTCAGCTTATGGGTAAGGAATAGTTACTCCCAAACCAAGTGTTATTTGAAAGGCAGAACCATGCAAAAAACAAAAGTGTATTTTCTCTGTTTTTATTTATTGTTTTCCTTATTTAAGAGTTTGTTTATTTAAGTGGCTATTGAGTTATTCCCTCCTCATCTCCTTACAGAAATATTCTTCTCCTCCAAAATGTAGAACAGTACACCTCACATTTGTTTACTAGCAGTTTTCTGTTTGGTACTTTCAAATATTTTTATGAACCCATGATCCATTATTGGTGCATTGCGTTTTCGAAAAGGAGGGTGGGAACACATATTGAGACTATAGTATTGGTCTGTTTTTCCAAAAGGCAACAGAAGGTAATACTCATAAAAAATAATCTAGGTCGGCCGGGTGCGGTGGCTCAAGCCTGTAATCCCAGCACTTTGGGAGGCCGAGACGGGCGGATCACGAGGTCAGGAGATCGAGACCATCCTGGCTAACACGGTGAAACCCCGTCTCTACTAAAAATACAAAAACTAGCCGGGCGAGGTGGCGGGCGCCTGTAGTCCCAGCTACTCCGGAGGCTGAGGCAGGAGAATGGCATAAACCCGGGAGGCAGAGCTTGCAGTGAGCTGAGATCCGGCCACTGCACTCCAGTCCGGGCGACAGAGCGAGACTCCGCCTAAAAAAAAAAAAAAAAAAAAAAAAAATCTAGGTCATTCTTGTCATTTCTGATGGGTGTAAATTTACAATGGTGATGATTGTGTATCACAGGCATTTAACAAATACAGGTGGACAAGTTCAGTGAAAGAAGTTCTTTCTCCATCACACTTTGATGAAATCAAAAGATATCCATTATGCCCTAATCTATCACTTAGTGGAAACACTTACAAATGAATTACAGTAGTTTTTACCTCCATATAACCATGATCTTACAAAAAATAAAAATAAAATTGCTTTATACAAATTTTAAAGAAATCTACAACATAATGAGTAGAGCAAACTTATATGTATAAGCAAAATGTAGTATTTAAAATTGGAGTCACTAATTTTATGGGAAAAAAAAGCATGTATTTAGACCATTAGCTTTTTTTTTGGTCATCCTTAACACTGATTTAATATTTTGGGACTTTTACAATATTATAACTAATATGTTTTAAAAGATAAAGTACATTTGGAAGCAATGGAGGAAAGGAGGAGAGACAGAAAGAGAGAGAAATGAAAAAGGAAAAAGCAAATGCACTCCATGTGGGGTGTTAGAGTTATAAATATTGCGGAATAGAAGACTAGAACATACCTTGTGACACTGGATTGAAATTGGAAGTATCAATATAAAATCCTGCTTTTTACAGCTATAGATAGACATATAGATACATATAAAAATATAGAGACATACATGTATTAATACATTTTTCCAACTCTGCTGAGAGTACCTAAAATAAATGGTACTAGAAAACACCACTCTGATATTAGAAAATACCACTCTCCACTCAAAGAAACCCGGGTTCCTTCAAAAAAAGACATATACCCATAAATAAGAAAACCTTCAAAGAATGATGAGAATATGCAAACACACACACATTGAGGCACACACATGGGAACACTTGTAGAGGCTGACAAATCCTGGACAATTTGAGCATAAAAATAAACAATGATAATAATGGATTATAACTCATTGCTTAAAATATGAACCCATGGGTCCTTATAAGAGTAATTAAATAAATTTATAAATGAATTAATGGGAGGGAAGTAAAAGCCTTTTTGTATAGAAGAATGTCAACTCATCAATATAGAAGGGATGATGAAGTGAGAAAATCTGCAACAGATGGTAAAATTTGTGGGTAATATTTGAGAAAATCCCTGGTAGATACCATGATGAAATGACCAAGCTTAGTATCAGTGACAATCCAGCATTATGTTCCTCCTGATGTGATACATGGAAAACACAACATCACTTCTAGGGCATTCCTGCCTTTTGTCTGCATAACCTGAAACTCATCATGAAAGAACATTAGATACATCCTAATTAAGGGATATTTTACAAATTAATTGACTTTAACTCTTTTAAAATATCATGATCAAAAATGGCAAAGAAAGGCTGGTGGGCTGTGCTATATCAAAGGAGGCTGAAGAGACAGGACAGACAAACGAATGTGGGATCTTATTTTAGAACCTGGCCTGAAAAAAATGTGAATCATGGATTAGAAAATAATACAGGCCAATGTTAACTTTTGATAATTGTACTTTGAAATATTCCTTATTCTTAGGAAACAATCGCGAAGGTATTTAGGGGTAAAGGGGCATGGTATCTTCAACTAGTTCTCAAATAAAAGACATGTATTTATTTTAGAAAAAAGTACATGTGTATGTTTGCATGTGCGTGCACATGAGAGAACATGATGAAGCAAGTGGATAAGTTTGTTGTAGATAATTGGTGAATGTGACTATATGGATATATAGAAATTCCTTGTGCTAGTCTTGCAACTATTCAGTCAGTTTGAAATTATAAGAAATAGATATTTTTTAAAGTTCTGTACAAAAAAAAATCATCCAATGTGGAGACATTCCTTTTTTTAAGGAAAAAAAAAAAAAATCAGCATGTCTAAGAAATGATATTCCAGATGTGTGAAGCAGTAAGTTCAATGTCTGGCTGCAAAAATATTTAACTTCTCATGTGCAGTAGTTCCACATGAGGTTCAGACAAGTTGCTTTTACCAAGCATGCTGACCTGCCTAACTTAAGAATTTGTTTTTTTTGAGAAAAACCAGCCTCATATATAATTGATTTTATTTACGAGACTTGTTCAAGTATTAGTAGTCCTTTATATTAAGTCCTTTTGATGGATAAACATTGGCATTGCTTAACTTCAGTCAAGGTCTTTCTGTCTTCTCAGATCTTTTTCAAAATATTCCCTTTGTGAAAGTAATATTGCACAGGAAAAAAAAAAAAACAAAACTCTGCAGTACTGTGAGGTCTAATCACAGAATGAAATCAGGAGCATTTGGTCATTGGAAAAGATACTTGTTATTGTCAAAACACTGAGAGAAGGCATGTGATATAGCCACTACATTCCTTAAACTCCACAATTATCAGATTGAAGATAAGCGGTCCAAATTAGGATTTGACGCTTTCAAACATAAGTGACAAAATTGAGAGACATATATCGGGCCAAAGAAATGCAAAAATATACAGCTCTGCATTTGAGCCGTAGAGATAAAAGCTGTGGAATGTTGAACACATTGGCAGCTTTCTTCGTTTAGAGAAATAAAAAGCAACTTGTGGTGGTGATAGCAGAGTGTCTTGATACTGACTACTAAGTTTATCTCAAAACCAGTATATTTTTGTTTTCATCTTGCATTTTTTAAAATTCAGTTTATGGATTTTTCACTGAAAGTACATAAAATTATTAGGAGTTAAATTTATAGGGAATAAAATTTCCAGGGCCAAGCAATATTCTTTACATTGTTAAGTGTACGTGTCAGCAATAATAATTCCTTATGGATATGAAGTTTTGCTGTTTGCAATTTTCTTTTCAAGTGTCAAGTGTTATTTTATGTCTAGCTTTTTGCTAAACATTGTGAGATTCATCATGTTGGATATGGTTGTTGGATTCATCATGTTGGATTAGGGTTCTCCAGAGAAACAGAACCTATGTGTGTATATGTGGTGTGTGTGTGTGTGTGTGTGTGTGTGTGTGTGTGTGTTTGTGTGTGTATGAAGAGATTTATTATGAGAAACGTCCTCACATAGAGGCTAAGAAGACCCATCTGCAAGCTGGAGACCCAGGAAAGATGAGAGCGTAAGTCCAGTCAAAGGTCAGAAGACCAATGTCCCAGCTCACCAGGCAGGCAGGAAGCAAAAGACACAGATTCCTCCTTTTCCCACCTTTTGTTCTATTCTGGCCCTCAATAGATTGGATGATGCCTATCAATATTGGGGAGGGAAATTTACTTTACTGAGTTCACCAATTCAAGCGTAAATCTCATTCAGAAACATCCTCCTGGAGATACCTCAAAATAATGGTTAATATGGATACAACTGGGCCCTGTCAAATTGACACATAGAATTAACCATCACAGTGGTTGTAGTTTTTTCTCCTTTCGGAACAAACATAATACAATTTATATATCCATTCAGCTGCGATGGGCATTTAAGCTGTTTTCAGTCTGGGGCTCTTGTGCATGTCCTTTGGTGAATATATAGATCCATTTTTGTGGGTTAGTATAGTCCTTAGTGGAAAATCGCTATGTCACAATGGGACATGAATATTATTGCCAGTTTCCAAAATGGTTGTACTGATTCACACTCAGTCACAAAACTTGAAAGTCACAGTTGCCTCATGTTCTTGCCAACACTTGACATTATTAGTCTAATCAAGCAGGAAGGAGTAGCTTGAGGCAGACAAATGCTCCTGTTGAGATCATCTCAAAACTTACATAAAATAAAACAAAAAATTTGCTTGAAGGCATCAGAAAGTTGCTGAAACAATAAGAACTAGAATGACTGAGATTCCAAAGAGAGGACAAATGAAGAAATGTAAGTTAATCATTTGTAGCCGCCTTTTTTCCTAAAAAGATT
Organism: Piliocolobus tephrosceles; assembly: GCF_002776525.5. NCBI lineage: Eukaryota > Metazoa > Chordata > Mammalia > Primates > Cercopithecidae > Piliocolobus > Piliocolobus tephrosceles. Next base: position 107,393,627 of record NC_045444.1, on the reverse strand, counting down.
TGCAGATTCTTGGTGTGGGCAACAGGCCAGGGATCCAAGATCTATTCTGGGAGAAAGGCTGGGAATGGCCAGCAAGTGAGACTTTTACAGTTCTCTAAAGCTGGAAAGACAAAAGTGGGGACTTTACAGTCCTCCGACACACAGCCAGTGTTTCAACACATTTGTCAAATTCTAAAGCTGTGTAGAATAGGAAATTAAAGAGCTATGTTGAAAACATCTAAAAAGTAGAGCAGAATGTTCCTCAGCCCCATACTGTTGAGTAGATGACAGTGAGAGTGCAGGACCCACCAGGGGCTGGGCGCCTGTGAATACCCTTGGTCTCAGGCCCAGGGTCATGTTTCAAGAATATGGAAGAACCAGAGGTGTCAGAGGCATTCAAACCAAAGCGACTCCGTTTTGAGTAAGGCCTAGGAAAATGAGGCTTGGACTTGCTGGGCTGCTTTCTCAGCAAGTTAGGCATTCTGAGCCTCCAGATGCTTATGGTTAAGGGAACAAATTAATAATGTTTACTAAACAGACCCAGACTTGGGAGTGTCCAGATATCCCGATATCTGGAGAACAAATGCATTCCTAATTTTGCTGTAAAGTTAATAATATCGATTCTTGCAAAATATGGTAATTAAGAAAATTAACCCTTTATCACAAGCATCACAAACCCTTGAAGCAGAGCACATCTCCCTATACATACGAGCATTGACCCTAGGGTGGACATGTTCCTCCTCTTGCCTTCAGGAACGTCCTACTCTGTCTAGGGAGTAGCTATTTTTTCACCACTTGACTTTTCTAATAAACTTGCTTTTTTTGTGTGAGAATTCTTGCCCTGAATTCTTTCTTGGGTGAGATCCAAGAACCCTCTCTTAGGGACTGGATTGAGACCCCTTTCCTGTAACAGAGGTAGACCGAGCCTTAACTTTGCAATGATGCCCTCAACTGAGTGCACAATTAGATCGAAGTGATGAGCTCCCACTTTTTCAGTCTACTAGAGGACAGCATGGACCTATTCTAAAGAAAAAATCTCATAAAATATAGCATGATTTTTAATATGCAAATATTAAATATTTGCTCTGTTGAAACTCTTATTTTTATCTATTTTATTAAACTTTTTCTTAATTTTCTTGAAATTATGAATAACTATTTAAAGTCTGCTAAATCCAAGAGTTGCCTCATTTGTATCTATTTCTATTGCCTATTTTTCCATTGAGTTCAATCACATTATTCTCTTTTTGCAGGCATGGGCATTTTTTATTAAACATTGAGATAGATCTCTGATCTCTTTAAATTTGTATTTTGTCATTTATTTATTTGAAGTTGTTTATTTGAGTCAATTTAGGGTCTACATCTGAAAATTCTATCCAGTTAACTTGTGACTCTGTTTCTGTTGTCTTTTGATTTTGGAATAGCAATTTTGGTTGAATGCCAGGCATTTTCTATAAGTATGATAGAGTTTAGATGATGTTCTCTTACAAAGATTCACCCTATCCTACTGCTAAGTGAGAAGGGTTTATCTTCATATAGCCAGGAAATGATGTGCCCCAATGCTAATTTGCAGTCTCTTTAAGTCTCAGTGCATTTTTTTGTTTATTTCCATTTCCTAGGGTGAAGCTTGCCAATGGTACAGACCAAAAGACTAGAGTGTTTACTATGACCTCTTTTCCTTGGCAGTGCTGAATTCCAGTTTTTGTTTACCCAGTGTTGTGAGACTGCCAAACACTCTCTTCTCCTTTTCAGCTAATTTTTACTTAGCTTCTTAACCCCTGACACTGCTCAATAAAGAATTGGCAAATGTCTAATGGAGAGCACCAAAGACTGTCAGGCTGACTTCCCCATGCCTCTTTATTTTCCATGATCTTGGTCCCTCAAGCCCTTGATTTCCTGTTGGCCTGAACTCCAGTGTTTGTCTTCCAAGCCTCATGATATTTTCAGAAGCTCTGCTGGCTCCCCTGCCCTTTGGCAGCTGTCTGCCTGGCTTCTCACACCACCACTCATACCGAAAATTAACAAATGCCCCAAGAGGAGGAGAAGTATGGAGAAGTTGAGCTTATCTTAATGACCTGCATTTTTTCCTGGGATCTTCACCCTCACATTTTGGTTACGTACACAATTTTCCAATGCCTACACAGATTTATATATGTATGTGTACCCACACACACACACACTCACACACACACCAACATATATATTCTATTTGACTTTCTCAGTTAGTCTTGGTGCCAGATTATTCTGCTGCAACCATGTCAATTATAGTCAGGAACAGAAATCCCCGCATATTTGTGTTTTATTCTTTCTGAGTTAAATGTAATTCATTATCTCCACTTCACAAATGAGATAAAAGATTTAATGAAGATATGTAATTTACCCAAAGTCACACGGGTAGCAAATGGTAGATCTTGAGTCATGGTAAATTTGATTCCAAGTTGAAGCTTTTATACCACACTGTAGTGACCTCTGTTCTTTTAGGGAGCTGTCATTTGGTCATTTGGTGAGTATATTGCTTGAGAGGCAAGAAAAGGATACCTCTCCACTGCCACATGTCTTTTATTGCTAGACCATGACTCTTCTGGATTGGCACTCAAACTGTAGTAAATGACCATAAATATTAATATATTCTCTACAGATTTAATCAATTTAACTTTCATGTCCATTAAAACACTTTCAAAAATAATCCAAACATTTTTTGAATTACCCAACCTTTAGAACTATATATGTATTATAAATAGACTATTTATAACAAATGTTAACATATAATTTTAGTTAATTTTAAAAAGCATAGCAAAAATGAATGTTTATTGATTACTTACTAGGTCTCAAATACTTTATATACAGTATGTTCTGCATAGGACATATATTATTATCCTCATTTTACAAAATGGTAGCCCAATTTTAGGAATATTTTATAAACTTGCCTAAGAATGTACACATGATATACATTCTTGTGGATCCAAACACCAGCCTAATCCATAACCCATGTAGTTAAATATTATGCATTGCTATCCACACATATGCAAGGTAAAATAATCTCTGTTTTTTTTTATTTTAAGTGTTAATGTCTATTGATTTCCTATGGTTATTAATAGAGGAAAGCATTTATATAGCTGAATCAATTGAGTGTGTATCTATTATAGTTTCTGTGGTAGATACACAAAAGTCACAGAAACTTCCAATTCAGTTGATAAGAAAAAACATGAACTTAAGAAGTATCCCACTGCAAAGTGTCATTAAAGTGTTGAGTGACACAGATAAGAAATTTAGAAATATAGAGGACAGCAGAAGAGCTGTTGGCAGTGACTGCCTGGAGAGGGATGACTCTTGGTGTGTGTCTTGAAGGGCTGAGCCTAGATTTGAGTCGATAAGGGGCAAAGGGCCCCATACACAGGGCCCCAGGGACACAGGGACTTTAGGGGTGACAATGTACATGGTGTGTCCTGGCGTTAATGCACAGGCATCAAAAGTCTCTTCTTTGGTCTCCCATAACTGAGATTTATTCCTTTTAAGAGATTAAACCATTATCCTTTACGTTTTAAAGAGAAAACTAAGCAGGACTGTTCCTGCAGTGCAATTTGAATAGGAAACCAACTCCTAAATATTGCTCTTCTCACTGGTCTTCGTTATTCTTATCCATTCCTTTGTTTGAGTCCTCCATAGCTCTAATAAATGCCAATTCTCTTTGAAATGGATATGCCTGGATATATTATCATACATTAACAGCTTATTTTAAGCTAATCAATATATTCCCTTTGTACATTGTTTGCAAGAGTAGGTTATGCACTGGGTGTAGAAAGAAAGGAGGAGGAATCCTATGAGAGACTAAATGTCCAGACCACATGTGACAATAGACCTCTGACCTTCAACCTCCACAGCAATCAGCCCCGAACATCCAGATTTGGTCGATGAATGCTAGCTGGTCTACTCCTTGCCACCCCTCTTAACTCAGGACCAACCGAGAAAGCCAAATATACTCCTCAAACCAATCATGTAAGACACCCACCTGCAGCTTCCCTATGCTGACACCCTCGAATCAGAGCTTAATAATGTCTTCCCCTTTTTTTCACTACAAAATCCTCCTACTCCATCAGCCTTTGAGTCTCTGTAAAACACAAGAGAAGGTGACTGACTCTCTAGCTCTACCACAATCTGAAGGAAATGAACCTGTTCTGATTTGGGTGACCTTAGTTTATCTCTGCACATGCTCACGGAGGGTAAACAAAATGTGTATTGGGTACTTTCCAGTGCCAAGTACTCTGTGTTGTGCTAGGGTCTGGAGTAGCAATGAGGTTGGAGGAAGATAGGACACCTGCCCTCACAGAGCTTACAGTCTGGTAGAGGAGACAGACTGTTAAAAAAAAAAAAAGTTAATATCAAACAGATGAATGAAATAACGTGAGATAATTATGTATTTCCAATTGAGTCCATTAGAGTAGAAGGGAAGTAGCTTCTTAGGCTGGTTGGGGAAGATCTCCCCAAAATAAAATTTAAGCTGAAACTTGGTAAAGAGTAAGGGGGAGCCCACCCAAAAGAGAGCTGGTGAAGCAAAGAGGTGAGGGCAAGTAGAGGGTGAGGACTCCAGATGTGAGGGGGGAATTTGAAGCAAGTATTGTTTCATTGGACAGATGGGAAAAGTGAGACTCAGAGTGATTATTTGCCCAGGATTTCACAACTTGTAACAAGCTTTCAGAGGGTCTGATCCTATTGTTGCTGTCCTCCAGGGATCCTGGAATGAGCCGTCCTGAGTGTGGGATAATGACTAGATTGTCACTACTGAAGAGGCTTCTTCACAGCCAGAAAGTTCAAGAACACTGAATGCCCAAGGGAAGGGAAGGCAAGGGCTCTTAAAAAAGCAGAGAAAAGTGATGAAAGAGTGATAAAGGGGCACTGCAGGCAAGTGCCACAGACTTCACAATTTTGCCTTAGGGCAGCTTTGAATGAATGAGTAAAGGGAGAAAAAGAAGGATTGATGGGGAACATGTCTGAACTTGAAGGGTAGAAAGGTTGGATTGAAGCATTTTTGGTTTGACAAGTCTTAAAAATAAGATAACATTTAAAAAACACATGTGTTGGTAGGAATAAGGAAGCAGTGAAAAAAATTATTTTTTAATGGGTTAAATTATACCTGAAACCTGTACTATTAATAGCTGTGCTCTTTCTGATATCACTATTTACTGCAAAGAAGATTATTTTAATGACATTTTACAAATGGAGACTGTTTTGAGCAAGTTTCAGCAAAAGATTCTGAAATAGAATCACAGATTTTCCTTCTTTTAGGAGCCAAGATGGCATCCCTGTTGGTCTCAGAGCTGTGAGGAACATACCCAGGGAAGAACCACACCATTCTGAAAAGAGGATTGCTCCTAGATAACTGCCAACTTGTCTTTTGGGAACGTCAATGCCATTAGAGATATTTAGGGCTATTTAAGTGCTGAGAGAATCCATTAAGGGAGAAAACAAAAGCCTTCTTAGGGCCCTGGTAGATTCCTTGGAATGTCTAGTCTCCAGGACCCTAGGCTGCAGACAGCCCTGACACTCTATTTAGGGATCTTGTTATTTTTAATTTTCCTTAGTTGGTTCCTGGGACTTAACTCCATATCATTTATTTAACTTTTATCCTGTTCCTCTTCTACACCTGAAGTTTGAAAAAAATAAAAATGACATATATAAACTCTCTCTCTCTCTCTGTCTCTTCCCTCTTAGTGTCATGTCTGTGATAAATCCACACCATGAGTATTTCTTTGTTTTGTCTAGTAAGAACCTACTCCTGCAGCCGTTGTCATCAGCCCAATGTCAACACTGTCTCTGATGCAGTGGCCCCTATCCCTAAAAACCTCCTTCTTTGAGACTCTACACCAAGATGACAGTAGCATTTAGACCATGCTGACATGACCCCAGCAGTATTGATAAGATGCTGGAGCTGGCAGTCTCTTCTGGTACTAATTTTGTTGGTGGTGGTTGTGGTGGTGTTGTTTTGCAAACAGCTGTAATTGTTGTTGCAGCTGTTACTTCTCAGTGATTTGGGGATGATTCACTGATCTCAGGGTTTCAGTGACTGCAGTGTCTCTTTAAAATTATAAACATGAGATGGGACCTACCATCTCCTAAACAGGTTCCAGCATCCCTGCAAAGGAGCAGAAGGAAAAGTGTGCCTCCCCTTCTCGGCTCAAATAGGATAAGCATCAGCTGTCACCATGGCTCTTGGAAGTGTTGCTTGATGGAATTGAAGAGTTTTGGAGAGAAGCTTGAGGGTCCCGTCACCCCACAGATAAAGAATATACACAAGAGAGACATTTTTTCTAATGTGTTGTCATATGGGCCAGAGTGCACTTTCAAACTCTTGGAGTGTGGGTGTGGGTGGAAGGAGTGGTGCTTGAAGGAGACATGAGCTCATCTTTTGTATGTGGAGTACAGCAGCTTTTTAATGTTGCTCTACCTTGTCTTACATGAAGAGAGGCAGAAATGGAATGATGACAAAATCAATTATCATAATACCTGTGCACAAGTTTATTTATGAGAGCTGTTTACCTCTAGCCAAGTCCCTTAGCATTATATGATAATACTATTACCTCTATTCAAAGTTTATTGTAAGGATAAAATTCAATAAAAGAATTTATAAGTACTTGGAAATATCAACTCTGTACAATGCTAAATGTGTTTGGTATGAACCATGTGAACAACTCTGGGCATTTCTCATAGCGGGTCAGGAGAAGTGGGAAAAACATGGTTTATTTGGAATTTAGAAATAAAGTTAGAGAGGCATACAAGAAATAATGCAACTTTTCGAAGTATCAAAACCCAAATCCTGTCTTCCACCCTGGAGGTGTCTCCTTCTGTCTTTGGTGAAAGGCTATACAATAAGCATATATGGCCATTTTCTAGACTGGGAACTCTAGATTCTATGAGTTAAACATTTGGCCAAGTTCCAAAAATCACATACTGTCTCTCTACATATGAGGTGAGATTGGACAAAATTGGTAGCTTGATTATCCTGAATTGTAAACTTTCTGGAGTTTCTTCTGAGAATCATGTAACAAGTCAGTCTATTTGCTTCATGTTTTTCCTAAGGAATCAAAATGATTTGCTCTTCTCACCACAGTGATTTGACCCCATTCCCATACACAGCAGCACATAACTTTCTTAGTAGCAAATAACTTTCTCCAGAGTTCAAATCTTAAGCCCTCTTTACACTCCACCATAGGGTTCTAATATAGTCATGCTGGAGGAGACATCTCTTGTTTTTACCATTCCAGAATTCCTTCCTCCTTCTTTGGTAACCAAACCTCTCCTTTTTCCTTTCGTAAACTGCCCTTGCACTTCCCAGTGAGGCTGTCAATCATGGTCTCATAGATAGCTAATAATAGTATGCCAGGCCCCAGAATGCATTGACTGCTTCAGCATAGGCATGTGACCTGAGTCAGTCCAATGGGTGCTTTGGAAATAATCATTTTGGATGCTCAAACAAGGAGATGTTCTCTCCCTCTGGTACGTGAGCTTGGAGGTAATTGAGTTTATTTTTGCCACCACATGGAGGGAGCCTGCTTTGACAATAAATCCAGATCATAAGAAATGAGATAATAGGGAGAATAAGAGAGGAGGAGAAGGAGGAGTAGGATGATGAGAAGGAGAAGGTTCTAATCGCATGTTTTATACTACTGAATCAGCCAAACTTGAAAACATCTATCTATCTATCCATCTATCTATTATCTATCCATCCATCTGTCCTCTGTCTATGCATCTGTATTAGTGTGTTTTCATGCTGCTGATAAAGACATACCTGAGACCAGGCAATTTATAAAAGAAAGAGGTTTAATGGACTTACAGTTTCACATGACTGGGGAGGCCTCACAATCATGGCAGAAGGCAAGGAGGAGCAAGTCACGCCTTACATGGATGGCAGCAGGCAAAGAGGGAGCTTGTGCAGAGAAACTCCCATTTTTAAAACCATCAGATCTCATGAGACTCATTCACTAGCATGAGAACGGCACAGGAAAGATCTAGCCCCATAATTCAATCACCTCCCAATGGGTTCCTCCTAAGACACCTGGGACTAGTGGGAGTTTTAATTCAAGATGAGATTTGGGTGGGGACACAGCTAAACCATTTCACCATCCATCCATCTATTTTTATTTCTTTTTATCTATCTATTGTTAGGGTAGTTTGGGTTGGATTTTGTTAATGTGATCAAAAGTGTCCCAACTAATATATATGCCCAACATAACAGACAAGCACACATGTGTTTCTTCTCAGTGAAAAATGTGTGATTTAATATTAAATACTATAGCACCCAGTGCCTACATAGCAGGTACTCAATAAAGACATATTAAATAAATACATAAAGCCTGGTCAGTGCAGAGAGGATTGTTTTAAGTTTCTTCTCGGTCCAAGGATAGGACTGAGACAATCCTCTGAAATGGAAATTACTAAAAGCCAGACCATTATGTATAAAATATAATGTACACTTAGGTATATTTTCAAAGTGTAGCTGATGAGACTAGGTCATCTACTGAATCCAGTTAAGAAGACAAGGTGTTTTGCAAAAAGCTGTTAGCAGCTCAACTGGATTGTAACGTGATGGAGAGAGCGCCTGCCTCGCTACCGCAGAAGGGCAGTGAGCTAAATAAAATGAACCAACAGTAGGAAGTGCTAATGTGTGTCCACACACTGTAACGCTGGAAAGGGTAATTCAACTGGTGTTCTCAGGAACGCAGGTATATATCCAAATCCCTCTACCCTATTTCTATACTTAGAAGCAATCTTTGACAGATGTGTATGAGTTTAATCAGGGCCAGCTTCATGAGCATGTGACCTGCTCAGCTGGACAAGGTCCCCTCTCATAGAAGGGCCTTGTGCTTGGTTTAATGCACTGCCATCACTACCTTGAAATTCCTAATCATTTTAAACAAAGGGCTGCGTGTTTTCATTTTGCACTGAGCTCTACCAATAATGTAGCTGGCCCAGAGTCTAATTTGTGCCTATGTTTCTTGTTGGAAATTAATAAATGGGGATTTTGCATTATCAATCCATCTTCTATGAGTTGGCTTAATTAAAGATGGTTTACCACCAAACGTGAAAAATTGCAAGGTATGTTTACACAATCAAGTTCCTGAGCATCTAGAACTGAAAATCAGAACTTAGAGTGTGGCTGCTTTATGGACAGTTACTACTTAGAAAGCCCTAAAGAAAGTAGCTAAACCTTTAATATCTATTCTGCCTCCGAAGTAAAGTATAAATACATGTACCACCAGTTTATGATGAATAGAAAGATAAAAATGATCCCTTCCAAAAGGCAAAACTATAACAAATAGATATGTCATTCTCCATAGCTATATATCATTTTGTAATTTCAGATTTTATAAATACAGCCTATTTCTTAGATCTTTAGATTATTTTTAGATTACTCACAATCTCAAACACACACACAAAGCTCTCTTTAGAAGAAGCTTCAGGAAACCCAATCTTTATAGAGACTATTGTGATTTCTTCTTAGAAAGTGAACTCACTTACATAGAATCTACATCATAAAAATATTTTGACTCAAATCCAATTAGGTTTTTAATGGCTATCTTCTCCATAGTTTTGTTCAGTACAAAAAGAAAATCACTACTTTTTAGTTCAAGAGGAGACCCTGACAACCAACTGTAACCTCAACTATTCAAATGCATTTTTAAAGACGTTTATGCATTATTCAGTAAGCTACCTTGAATCAAATGTATAAAAGCCCACAAAACAAAAAAATATAATATATAACCAATATTATCACCAGATGGTAGACTTTATTTGTTATCCTAATTCCATTTTACATTTAGAAAATAAACATCAACATGAATATTTAATACATTTGCGATAGCCGAGGCAAAAGGCCAATATTATTATTGTAGGAATGTGGGGCTCAGGACTACTTATCTTTAATGGTGCTGTTGTTTTTATATTGCCACACGCCTTTTTTCATTGGAATGGACTAAAATGCCAGCAAACGTTGCCAAATGATTCTAAGAAGCAACTATGTATCTTTCCTAAAACACTGATCTTAAGGTCAATACATTTGTTCATAAACTAGATTCCCACATTTTGTGGCTTCCTTGGTCATCCTGCAAATTGCTCATTCCTTGGAAGGAATTAATGAGCTCGCATAGGAAAATACTGTACCTTAAGCTTTTGAAAGGAGAATACAAGCTAAGAAAAAAGAATATGCAACACAAGATTTCTCTCAGTTCCCCTTTTAGTAGTCCACTTATGTGGCCTTATAATTTAAAAATTACTGAAGACAGTTTATTTACTGAGAATGTTGTAAAAGGAGCTGTCAATGTGTTTCAAAGAGTTCTGGAAATGTGTATTTCCTGTAAGCAGAAAAATGGACTCCTGTGTCAAGATTTGTTTACCTGTGTTCTTTTTTGCATTTTAAAGGATAACATTGTAAAGGGCCCAGCTATCTTGAGGTGCCCATAAGACAAGAAGGTTTCTGGGCCAGGTGCGGTGGCTCATGCCTGCAATCCCAGCATTTTGGGAGGCCGAGGCTAGTGGATCACCTAAGGTCAGGAGTTTGAGACCAGCCTGGCCAACATGGTCAAACCCCATCTCTACTAAAAATACAAAAATTAGCTGGGCATGGTGGTGGACACCTGTAATCCCAGCTACTCTGGGGGCTGAGGCAGGAGAATTGCTTGAACCCAGGAGGCAGAGGTTGCAGTGAGTTGAGATCACTCCACTGCACTCCAGCCTGGGCAACAGAATGAGACTCTGTCTCAGAAAAGAAAAAGAAGGCTTCTGTAAAGGATGAAGCCACTTCTGCCATGAATTTCTAGTCCATTTGTATCATAGAGATTTTGCTCTCTTGGGGTTACTTAAGGGAAGCAAAGGAAACTTTAACCTAGCATAGACTGTCCAGCTTGTTTTATTGGCTCTCATTGTAGGATTTAAGGGGCATTTAAAAAAATGTGCTTCTATTTAAGAGAATATAATCATCTCTTAATTCAATCAATGTACATTCATTAAGTTCTTGCCCCACTGGGTGCCAGTGCTAATGGGGGAGAATAAAACCTACACTGTTGACCAGGGTGGTTAAATGCAAAAATCATCTTGGAGACACATGGCTTCAACATGCTCTCTAAAGCTCATGCTCATCCAAAGCGTGCATGTGACATTGTGCTCTGCAGAAACTATAAGGACAAAGTAGAATGAGCAGTTTTCTCCTTTGCAATGGGAGAATATAAATACTTATAGAGTTATTATGAAGATAAGATCATTTTTAAACAACACAGTAGGTACATGATCCAATAAATTTAGGAAGCATACATTTGTGTTGTTAAAAAATGTAAATATACATAAAGACTTTTACACACACCAATCAACATAAAATATTAGGACAATTCTCAATAGAGGTATACTACAAGTGATATAAATTTTGGAGATACCTGTAATTGAAGCTCATCAGACTTTTAGTCCTGCTGGTTCAATCCAGGATCTTGAGAACTCAATGATTAAAGAGTGACAAGTACATTTTCAAAACTGAGAGGGCCAAGCTTTGTTTGGATTTAACCCTGATTCCATTCCTCACTTGGCCTCACAAATTAAAACAAAAAAAAAAGGTTTTCACTTGCTAATTCCCAGGGCATGGTAAATTCTCTGCAGCACACTCAGGAAGAGAGGAATCCACTTACATTTATCACCTAATAGCAGACCCTAACACAGGCTTTATGTAGAAACACACGCAACCCAAGCCAGGCTATCATATTAGCAACTGTAAACCACTCAAGCAGTAGAGGAGCTGAGGAGTAATTAGTGAAATGAATTAAATCCTGACTGTATAATTAACTATAGACTAATGCTACATCTTGTTCATTTTTTGACACTGACTTTCTTCTTTCCTCTGTGATGTTTACCTTGATAAACCTAGGTTGCTGTAATTTCTCCCTTCACTTTGGGCAATTAGGTACTTAACTGTGTTTTAATTCAGACATATATGAGTGCTGATCATATTCCAGGCACCTCTTGCAATCTGTCTGTTAGAATAGCTGCTCCTCAAGTGCAGGATCTGTTTCCATTCATCTTTGTGGTGAAGGTGCCTGTTCAGTTGTTAGATGATCACTAACTTGTGTAAACATTCCTAAGTGCATCTTGGACTTTGCATGCATTATGTAATTTGACAGGATGGCTAAAGAATTCCTCCACCTTGAGGCTAGACCACACTTCTTTCTAGTCACTGGGCTCCATTGAGGGAGGTCTATTGTTGTCCTTCTTTGTCAATCAAAAGCCTAAACTCCCAATGATATGAGCTTTGTCCTTGTGGAAATGGTGTCAATGGACAAATTTGAGTGGAGAATTCCAGAGGGGTGATGGCCATACTTTGAAGTGAAAGGTACAGTGGTTAACTGAGCAGTCATTACAGGCCGGAGCTGTGCAGTGAACAGATTGCACAAACAAATCGTAAATGTGTACTCTTCATAAACCCAGGCCCTGGACTGCAGAGGTACAGAGATCTTCAAGAGCTCTACTCCAAATTCAAAAAGATTAGAACAAAGCAAATTATCCTAAGGAAGGAGGCTAGTGGAAAGGTGGATTTAAGCAACTGCTGCTCCCAAGAACCTTTGTCATGCAAATGACCACCTCCCTTCTCTATTTCAGTTTCCATCCATCTCTCCTTTTTGGTCACGTCTCTCACATATACTCATCCAGGCATCTGAAACTTCTCAAATAAATGTTACTTTACAACCAAATCATTTCTAAGTTAGTAGAGATGATCTTGGGATGGAAATGAGTTAAGAAATGCTAGATATTATGTTAAAACAAAGAAGAGGGTGATAGATCAAACCAAGCAAGGCAGTTGGGGACACAGGTTTTCTTTTATTCTGGTGAGAAATTTATTTGTATGAAAATGATCAGAATGATGCTGTTTTCCAGGGGGTAGAAAATAAAGATGGCAACTTCAGACAGCAAGATTAAAATATCAATAGACCTTTTCTATTAAACTTATTTTAAAGTTAATTGATCCTCTATGTCTTGGGATTATATGGACTATGAAAAATGAAACACATTATAAGCTGATTTTAGTAGCTTATAATGATCGTTTGGAGTTTATCATTAAATTTGGAGAAGCTGAAATACTCTTAATTATATCAATAATAGGTCAATAACTGCTTTGTACTAAGAGGACAAATGACACATCTGAGGAGGGTTTGAATGGGAAAGTAATTGTGCTATAAATGACTACTTTTAGAAGAGAATCCTATTGGTCTCTTTAATAGAGGAAACCAAGTCAATCTTTCTAAAGCAACATTCAAGGGGAAAACATATATGTTATCTCCTATGTGATACTGATGCATTGGATAATTGGATCTTATGTCATAATAAGAGATAGTAATTCCCCTGGGGCAATGATGTACTTAAAATGGGTCAAAGATATGAATAACAGAAGAGGCAGTTACAAAAATTCAGAGTCAGCTTAGAGACTGTTTGAAAACAATTTCTATCTCAGGAGACAGTTTTGTTTTCATTAATAGCCAAATAGTCCTAAACAGATGAATGAAGAATGAAGCCAGATAAATGTATGAGGATTTAAACAAGGATACCAAAATCTTATCTACGTGCCACCGAGTACATCAGCTGGAGAGAACAATGCAATCAGCAGAAGATGTGGTCTAATGGCTAATTTTTATTCTCTTGGTTTAAGAGAAACTAGTTTTTCATCTGCAAACCAACTTTGCACTTGGTATCATTCTAGGGCAATTGACTCTGTACTGCTGACCACAGCTTTGACATCATTCCTGTTCACTTCTGAACCACTGAGTCCTCTGAGTCTTATCCCCAATCACATAGTCAACATTAGCATTTATCCATAGCTATGAGAAAATGCTGAGAAATGATTTTGTTGTGTAGATATTACCAAAAAGAACTAAACATTAAAATGTTGTTTCATTCATGTCTTCTTGCTTTTGTTTCTAACTTTATTATCTCCTGCATAAAACTTATTGTATATTGACTACACTGGTTATCTTATATTTCCCGTTTCTTGGTGGGAGGTATCAGGATCTAATACAAGATCATGTATAAGGTCTGAATTCATCCTGATACTCCACATTTAACCTTTCTAAAACAGACTATTCCTGTTCTTTCTGCCAGTTCTCTTACCCCATGTCCCCATCACTACTTTTCTCTCTTAAACTGGCATCTTCCCTTATTTTTCACATGGGAAGACTGTGATGTAAATGAGGACATTGATATAAAAATAGAGATTCAGCTGTGCATGGTGGCTCATGTCTGTAATCTGAGCACTTTGGAAGGCTGAAGCGAGAGAATCACTTAAGGCCAGAAGTTTGAGACCAGCCTGGGCAACATAGCGAGACGCCATCTCTACAAAAAAAATTTTAAAAAATTAGCTGGACTTCGTGGCATATCCTGTAGTCTCAGCTACTCAAAAGGCTGAAGAGGATCACTTGAGCCCAGGAATTTGAGACTGCAGTGAGCTGTGATCAAGCCACTGCACTCCAGCCTGCATGGCAGAATGACAGAGCATAACTCTGTCTCATTAAAAGAAAAAAGAAAAAAAAAAAAAAACCACAAAAATGGATTCCGATAACAAGGACCTAATTATTTGTCTTTGCATCCTTTAGGGAAAACTAGAGGCCAAAGCTATAGAAGCATCCACTAAAAACATGAAGCTATTGATAAGCATATTCCTGATTGCAGATTAAGCCTTTGGCCATTTATTATCTCTACCCACTCCAAGTTTATATATTGAGTCATTGTAAAAGTGTCTTTCAGGCTACATATATGACGATGTGCCACATTAAACATAGTGCTGACTCCATGGTCAGAAAAGTTGCTTTAAATTATATGAGGCTGGGCTGGGTGCGGTGGCTCACGCCTGTAATCTCAGCACTTTGGGAGGCCAAGGCAGGCAGAACACGAGGTCAGGAGATCCAGACCATCCTGGCTAACACAGTGAAACCCCATCTCTACTAAAAATACAAAAAATTAGCCGGTCATGGTGGCGGACACCTGTAGTCCCAGCTACTCAGGAGTCTGAGGCAGGAGAATGGCATGAACCCAGGAGGTGGAGCTTGCAGTGAGCCGAGATCGCACCACTGCACTCCAGCCTGGGCGATAGAATGAGACTCTGTCTCAACAAAAGAAAGAAAAAACATATATATGGCTGGATTCACTGGTTTGCTTTAAGTATAAGTGATACAAAATTATGCCCTCCGTGGCTTAGTAATGTGAGCGCTAAACCTGTGTTCTGGTGGGCATTAGGTCAGCAGGTAGTTACTAAGTCCTGCCCAGTACCTAGAATATCATGGAGGATGTGATCTTGATTGACTCAGACACTGAGCTGTACACAATTAAAAAATATTGAGTCTCCATTAAAAATCTTCTGTTTTGGGTCAAAAGTTTCAGGACACCAGGAAGGCTGGATTGATGTGAAAAATGAACAGCAGAGTTAATTGAGCATGAATTTAATATACCCGCAGCAATACCATGCTGCAATAGATGTGGTGAATTCAAAAGGGCTTGGAATGAGAAGACACAGCATTTGAGTTTGAATCAAGGCTCTGTCACTCCAGCAGTAATCAGTTGACCCTGCGCAACAATATGGTGCTTGGTTTTCACACCAACACACAGAGGAAGGTAGATTAAACACTCCCAGTTTACACTAACCCCTGAATGTGGGGTTAGGGAGGCAAGATGGAAAGAAGAAATAAAAAATTGAGTGACTCTGTGAAAGGAGCCATTTACTGAGGAGTCAATAGGTTAATCTTGGAATGAAAGATCATGAATAGCATTGTTGAGATACTGAAATGAAATGATAGTGCCAGGTAGGTACTAAATAATAAAAAAATCTTAAGTGAGGGAATAACATGGTACTAGTATTGTTAAGGAGATGTGAACCACGAATTCTGAAAGAAATTAAATACAGTAGAAACAGGAGGATTTTTCAGTAACCCAACATACTATTCTGTATAATTATAATAGCAGCAAACATGTATTAATTTCTTACTTTAAGTATTTTATATGCATTATCTCATTTAAGAAGCCAATGTGAGAGATGGCTCAGCAGAAAATAGATAAATGAATAAATCAGTAGGACTTACTTGATACGCAGAAGCTAAAGTAAAAACGAGTCAATCACAATACGAAGTTTTGAGTCTGCGTACACCAGAATGATGATACTATTGAGTTCAGAGTTACCAGTCAGTTTGGGGAGAAAGATTTGGTGATAACTTTTAGCCAAGTTGAATTTGACAGAATTTCTCTAAAGAAATATAAAACACTGAACTAGCAATTTCCAAGCTATGCTTCATAGAAGAGGCCGTTTATGCCCTGAAAGCACATGAAATTCCAAAGGAATAGAAACAGAGACAGAGCAACCTGATCAATGGGCTTGGTCTTAGGGAGAAGATGATCACAGATCAGCGATGTGAAACCAAAGGAACAAAGAAAGTGGGAAGGCAGTGAATGGTTATGAAAACCCAGAGAAGGGAGAATTGCAAAAGGATTGAGGAGAATGGACTGGGAAAGAGATCAGTAGCAAAAATTGCTGGAGAGTTCGAGGAGGGGTTGCTTGAGTCTACACCAAAACTGCAGAATTTAGCCAGAAGGTCTAAATTATAACTTTGCTTTACATTCACCAAGGTACTGACAATGGACACTGAACTTCAGTAGTAAAAAAATTGGGGCTGTATCTTTATAGTGTTCAATGAAACAGGTAAAACTGCTCCAGAACATTTTGTGGCTTAAAATCTTTCAAGAGAGAAATGAAACCTATTTCTGTTAAATAGAATTAGAAATACGGAACAGATTCTGGTGACCCAGTGACTGCTCCAACTGCTAACCTCGAGCCCCGCACTCCATCCCTCTTTCTGGCTGGCTGCACTCTAAAGTTATCTCGGTTTCCATCCTCCTCTGCTTAACCTTTGGTTTTACTGGGAAGTTGTTCCCACTTGCAGGCCCTACGGAATTTTTCTAACCCACACATGGTGGCCCTACACACTTCAGCCAATTACTGTTTTAGGCATGGACACATGATAAGAATCTAGCCAGGAAGACATAAAAGGAAGTCTGCTAGGAACCTTCCGGGAAAGCTTTTCCTGACTAATAAAAAGAAACACAAGGAAGAATCTGACTTTGTCCTTCTCAGACCTGGATGGGGTGCCAGGAGCTACTGCATCTATCTTACCATCATGAGGAAAGTAGCTTCTGTGACTGAATGGCAAACCAAAGAGGTAGAAGGAATCTGGGTCCAGGGCACCATTATTGAGCCAGTCACTAAACCATGCCTTATCTCTGGGATTCTCCTTTTTATCAAGCTCTTGAAGCTCTCTATTACTTGTAGCTGAATGCAGTATATTATAAAAACAAGAAGATTACCTCTTGGCATTTTCTCTCTCATTCTTAATTTTTTATTATTATCTTTTATTCAGGTTTTCGTATTTTATTCTAGTGGAATTCTTTTTATAGAAGATATAACTACTCTATACAAGTCCAAATTCTAACTCCTAATTTTGTAATTATTCTTACAATTGAATGCTTAGCTGATGACATTGGGTGGTGACAGGTAAGGAGAGTATATGAATAAAGGAATAGTCTATTATTCCCCAACTTTCCTCTCTATCGTCATGGAAGAAATTTAAAAGGTACTGTGTATAACACTACAATAAAACCCAAAATCTTTTTTTTTTTTTTTTTTTTTTTTGAGATGGAGTCTTGCTGTGTCACCCAGGCTGGAGTGCAATGGCATGTTCTCAGCTCACTGCAATCTCCATCTCCTCGGTTCAAGCAATTCTCTGCCTCCGCCTCCTGAGTAGTTGGGATTACAGGCACCCACCACCATGTCTGGCCAATTTTTGGTATTTTCAGTAGAGACAAGTTTTCACCATCTTGACCAGGCTGGTCTTGAACACCTGACCTTGTGATCCACCTGCCTCTGCCTCCCAAAGTGCTGGGATTACAGGCTTGAGCCACTGCGTCCAGCTAAAACTGCAAATCTTTATATAAATTTCTCAACCCTTTGTTTTGGGCTGCCATTTGATGGCTTTTTTTTTTTTTTTTTTTTTTTTTTTTTTTTCAGGCATGGCCCTTTCATTACCATGTACAAGCAAAGCCCCATTGTTCAATATGGCTCTCTAATGAGAAAGAATAAGACTATGTATTGGGAAAGAAAAATTGTACATTTTTATGTGGAAGTTTATAGACTATTACTTCTAATTGAAATTTGAAGTTCACCTTTACAGTTAAGGTGAAGACAGAAAATCACACATTATGTCCCTCTCTCACATAACAGACTCAAGTAGAGAATTAGTCTTTGACAAAGTGTAGCACTTACATGTCAAAAGAAACATACAGCTGACCTTGTCCTCAAAGGTTAAATATGAATGAAGTCCAGTGTCTATGAAGAGGACACCTGCTGAAGGAAAGGGCTTATCATTCTTGGATTTTATTTATTTATTTGGCTGAAATGGAAGTTGAAGAGGAAAAACTATGAAAGAGCTTGCCCAGGTAATGGGGGACTGGGTTTAGGGACCCATTTTGGTGATTACAGTTTTCCCAAACTAAGAACTTTGCTGTGCGATCCAAGAGGATGCTTCAGAACAGACTTGAAGTGTTTCTTTAAAAAATTTTAACAACTACCTCGGATAAGAGTTATAGTAATTGAGCTTTATAAAACAATGTGATATTTAAGAGTACTCTGAAATCTGCTGTTTCAATGCTATTACTTTACCCCATGAATTCTCAATAGAGGCAATACTGCCCCAAGGAAGTGAAAACCAGTTATTGGGAGGGGAAGTGGAAAAATACTAGTTATTACATAAAATTTAGAAAGTGTATCTGTGGTATCAAAATGTCATGGGAAAGGAATTAGAAAAAAAATCTTAAAACACTGGGAGAAGATAACGATGAATTTTAAAATTTAGTCTATCCAAGGTTTATTTACTGTGTAAAGGAAAAAAAAAAAAACCTACCACTAAGCGGTCCATTAGAAGCCTCCAGAAGCCCCTCAGTGACACAGGACACATTATAGAGAGTCTGCTTTGGCAGAAACTTGCGACTATGTATCAAACATGTAAGCCTCATGAAACTTTTTGACAGTGGATGTGAACTGGACTTTTCCCATTGTTTCAGAATTGCAGCTCAAGGTGTGAGGCAGGGATCCCCAACCCCTGGCCAGTGGACTGGTACCTATCTGTGACCTGTAAGGAACCAGACAGCACAGCAGGAGGTGAGTGGTGGTGAGTGAGCATTAACTCCCCGAGCTCTACCTCCTGGCAGAGCAGTGGTGGCATTAGATCCTCATGAGAGTGTGAACTCTATTGTCAACTGCATGGGCGAGGGATCTAGGTTGCACACTCCTTATGAGAATCTAATGCCTGATGATCTGAAGTGGAACAGTTTCATCCTGAAACCATCCTCTACCCCCACTCACCATCTGTAGAAAATTGTCTTCCATGAAACCAGTCCCTGGTGCCAAAAAGGTTGGGACCGCTGGTATAAGGTTAAAAATAACACTGCCAGTGCCTCCTAAGCCCATCCTGGGCCTCTGAAGATGTGACCAGACAGCTCTGCTACATCCTCCTTCCTTCCAACACCTATGTAATCAGAAGATACAGGGGAGAGAGGGAATTTCAAGACAGTTTACTGAGGGCTGGGCCTAGAAGGAAAGGTCAGGATTTTCCCCAGATGGGAGCAAGAGGAAGCTCCAGAAAGACCATTGATGGGATGAGGAGTATCTGTAGCTGGAAGAGGCCGACATCTCAGTTCCTGGTTGTACTCCAGCTTGGGAAGCCAAGTTGTCTCCTTTTTGTCTATTTGAGCAGGTGGAAAAGGAAGTAGAAACAGAGAAAATTCCACTGTGAAACATTCTAGACTTTCACTACTTGGCCTGTTTTGCCTGTATCTTCCATCAGTCATTAAGATAGTGAGAAATACAGACGAAGGAATCATAATAACAAGTGATAACAGTGTATCTACAGGGGAGGAAACTAAGGGGATTTCAAAAGAGGTCAAAACATAGAACATCTCTCCAGCAGAGAACTGGGAAGTAGGAAGACCTCCCTATGTTCTGCTTACTGCCTTACACAGTTCACTTAGGTTCCCTCAAGACAGTAGCTAGGTTATTGTCACACAGAGGTGCATTGATAGCCACAGGAAGACCACGAGATCCACCTAATGAAAAATGGTTTTGTCCTTTTACTCTTTACCTTCCTTTAACCCTGAGGAGCTTTAAAAAACAGGGGTGGTGGGAAGCAGTAGAACGGCAAAACGCAACCCCTTCCCTGTCCAAGTCCAGGCCTGAGAGGAGGTAAGCTCTAAATTGAATTTGCAATAGAAGTGGTAAGCTGGCCTAAACTGGACCAGACGCCTTAGTACTTAGACTTCCCTAGCAAATGCTGAGCGTTAGAACAATAGCTGTCTACCTGCCCCACCCTTGTCACCCTAGTGAAGCAGTATATTTTCCTGACCCTTTCATGAGACTTGTGACAGGGGTGGCTTGCGTACTCAGCCCTGCAGCTCTCAGCGCCTTGCAGGAGGTAGCATACAAGCGAACAAGGCGGGAACTGGAGTGCACAAATGCTGGAACCAGCTGGCTGCTTCAGTGCTGGCAGGGGCAGACTCTAATCACTGGGACCCGCTACATTCCACCACTTATGGAAGGGAACATGCAGTTGAGCAGGTGCAGAAGCTGGGCGAGCACTTTTGGGTGCTGGCAGGAGCAAAATCCTTGCAAGCCCCATGGCAGTGTCCGTGGGGATGCCAGCGACCTCTGAAGCCCTAGAGGGAGTGTTATGGTGCTCTTCTAGCTTGGCCATTCACAGGCAGCCTAGGTGTTAACAGCTCAGTGGATGCTCTGCCTTTTCACACGAGGTGGCTGCCCTCCACCAGCAAAGGCAAAGGACCAGTGTGGCAGCTTTGTATCCACACTCGTGGCTCCTGAGCTCTTGTCCAGCATTTAGAAAAAATGAGTTTGCATAAATGAATTGGAAGATGGTAAAATTTTTTGCTGATGAAAGTGGGAAGGGGAGCTGAAAAAGGGATGGGGCAGGAAGGTAATCTTCCCCTGAAGTCCAGCCAACTCCCACTGGATTCTTCTCCAAAGTTATGCTGTCAAGCTGTCCCTCTGAAATCAAGACACTTCTCTCTGACATCCAGCTGCAGCCCCCAACATCCAGATGCTTCTCCTCTCTGTCGGCTGGGTTCTGGAGTTTGTTTGTTTGTTTGTTAGTTTGTTTTAGACGGAGTCTCACTCTGTCACCCAGGCAGGAGTGCAATGCTGCGATCTCGGCTCACTGCTACCTCCGCCTCCTGGGTTCAAGCGATTCCCCTGCCTCAGCCTCCCGAATAGCTGGGACTACAGGCATGCGCCCCACGCTGGGCTAATTTTTTGTATTTTAGTAGAGACAGGGTTTCACCATGTTGGCCAGGATGGTCACCATCTTCTGACTCTGTGATCCAAGGGAGGGGCTATGGGTGGATTAGGAAAAGGCAACAGTTGAGTGGGAAAGCAGGGATATAAGTTCTCACTCTGGGCCATGATCTCACATTTTTCAGCTTGAGGATGGGGTTTCTCCAGGGACCCACCTCTGCCTGCCTAGAATTTATCTGCCTCCTGCCCCCATCACTAGCACCCTGCTTAGACTCTTTAATCAACAGGCCATTTAGGTAAATCTCATTAAAACTGAGGAACGACTTTGACTTTCTCCAGAAAATTTTAAAATAATAAAAAAAAAAAAAAAAAAAAAAAAAAAGAAAGAAAAGGATTAGAATTTGGTTACTACCCTTCATATCTTTATAGTTCTTCTTTCAATACACTGCAAACCTTAATGTTAAAAATCATTTTCTAAGGATGTTTAGTGCAAGACTGATTTAAACACAAAGAACCACAGGACAGTTTTTCCATATGGCTAGAGGAGGCGGTTGTTTTCATTCTTAAGTATTGCTTTGCAGACTTTTATGGCCATAAAAATTACCTAGGAACTTTGGATCTTGATGTAAATATATAGCTTTCAAGAACATTATGGACTGAATTATGTCCCCCTAAAATCATATGTTGAAGCTTTAACCTATAATATATATTTGAAGATAGGGTATTTAGGGAGCTAATTAAGGTTAAATGAGGGAATAAGGATGAGACCCTAATCCTATGGGACTGGTGTCCCTATAAGAAGAGTAGCAGACGCCGTATTTCTCTCTCTCTGCACATGTACAAAGAGGCCACGTGAACACGGACAGACCTAGAAGGTGGTTGCTTGCAAGACAGGAAATGAGACTTCACCAGAAACTGAATCCATAAGCACCTTGATCTTGGAATTCCAGCCTCCAGAACTGTGAAAAAATTAATTTCTATTGCTTAAGACTTCAGCCTGTGGAATTTTGTTATGGCAGCCTGAGCAGTCTAAGATAGAGGGGCCTTCCTCTGAAGTCCCGAAATTACTAAGTCTGAGATGGGTCCTAAGTCTTCACGTTGTTTTTGTTTTGTTTTGTTTTGTTTTAAGCTACTGAAATGGTTTCTATGATCTGGCAAATTTGGGAGGCACAAGTTGATGGGATTATTTTTATGAACATTTTAGTTTTTACCTATTTCTTTCAGAGTTCTTTTCTCACTCTTTATGGATGTTTCTCCATTTCAACAAACATTTACTGATTCTTACTTTTCTAGGTAGTAAGAATACAGTGGTGAATAAAAATAAGAGAAGATTCCTCCCTTTCAGAATTCGACATTCTAATGGAAATAAAGATAATATTGAATGATAACATACATCTATTATTTAATGTCCAGTAGTGATAAGTGATGTAAAGGGGGGAAAAAAAGACAGATAAAGTGTTAGAGAGGGAGGAGAGGTGGCAGAATGACTCTTGCTTTGGGAAGCCAAATAAAGCCTCCCTGAGAAAGTTACAATCGGCCAAGACTTGGATGATATAAGAAAGCCGTGTGAAAATACTCGGGGAAGAGCATTTCAGGCAGAGGAAAAAGCAAGTGCCAACCAGCTCTATGTCTCTTCGGAATATGATGAAGGCCAGGATGCCTAGACATGAGGGAGGGAGGAGGAAGAGAATGGGAGATATCTGGAAGAAGGAGGCAGGGGCAAGATCAGGCATTGCAAACACAAGGTAAGAGGCTGGATCTAATGAGCAGTAGAAAGGTGTGGTCTGATTTATTTCTGTGTGGTAACACTAGGGGAACATGAGGGAAAACTGCAAAGCCAGTTAGGAGGCTATTGCAACGAACGGTCAGTGTTAACTCCCTAAATATGGAGTTTCAATGCATTTTAGTGTGATGTAATCAGTAGGAATAACCAGGTCAAAGAAAATTAGGAAACCAGAATCTTGCCTAGAATTACTGCAAGAATCTTATATTGATTATACTACACTTACCATCAAATTTGTAGACTGTTTGTATTTGTTCTTTCTTAGTAAAGATCCTAAATCTATAGCTTTTTTTATGCATGAAGGCACCTTGAATCTCCCAGCCCTGTCCTCTGACTCTGCCATCAGGATATGCAAACAACTGACTTGCTTTTCATAATGTGTTTTAGTAATGAGAGCAGATCCATGAAGCACCTCCACACACAATTCACAATAACTCCTCCAACATTTTCTAGTTGCTTGTCTAGGTGGAGTTAGAAATACCTTATTCGCATACAATGGAATTGCACCTGTAAGCAATTTACCTATCTCCTGGCAGAACTCACCAACTAGCTCAAACACAAAATTTCCAAATATCCACTTTTAAAGTATTCCCATCCTCTTCATACGACAAAATGATTTGAAAAATGTGTTCTTGTGTTTTAGATGGGGATTTTAAAGTGATTTAATTATAGCCACAGAATGTCGTGTTTTATGTATCCTATCGACAAATCTAAAGCTGTGTTTCTGAATTTAATGTTCTCTAAGGAGGTGTTGAGAGTATACTGGCTGCTCTTTCTTTTGGCAAAATCTTGATACTAGGTACAAATGCTTCCAATGGTATTTTTGGACCATTCTATTTTTAACCCTAATCCTTTCCTTTGCTGTGGTTATGGCCCTGAGTCCTTAAATTATAGGCTCTCCTGCAGTTTCAAAAAGCTAATTCACACGACCATGTGCATTAGAAAGGTGGTGTATATGATATTCCACTAAGGGAAACCGTAGGAGCATTAAACTCCTACTAGTAACTGGTCACGAGTCAGGGCTAGAACTGACGCTAGTCATTTTTCTTCACTGACAAGTTTTCATTATGTGGCTTTCCCAGAACAATTTAGAAATTGATCTGCAACTGATGGAAGCTGGGATGAATGGGGTGCATAAGTGAACCCAAAGCATCAGGGCAAAGTCAAAGCGAATGCCTGGCTCCAGCTTTGAGTATAAGGCGAGCAACTTCCCTTCTCCCTCCCCTTCCCCCAAACCTCCTTTTGCACAGGCAGCAGGGACAAGAAGTTCCTTTGGGGACATCCCTAGGGTCTGTAGAGGTTCTGTAAACTTTTCTTTCATCTTCTGTTTACTTATCTCTTGCCTAAATAGGTCAGAGGTCTACAACCCTGAGAAAACAAGCCCCACTATGCCTCAACTGACTAATATTAAAGAAAGGGTCTTTTGTTTTGTACAAAACTGTGAAAATCTGGTTGAGAATGGAGAGCATTGATCTGAATTTGCTTTGTATCATTCTGACGTTCTTGGGGTCTGTGGGATTACCTACAAGTGTGCAAGGGTGGTGTCCTGCAACCCTGGGAAATGCTTAGGGAACAAGATGCTTCTAAGACTGTTCTGGGGGATTGAGAGATGTCAGAGTATGTTCTGGCCCAAGGACAGTGAAGGATGATAATTGAGACCCAGGCTAACAGAGTTTAGCCGAATAGATTATTCTGTTGTTTGTGGTGGCCATAGTGGTGGTGTGAGTGTGTATGTGTGTGTTACGGGATGGAGGTAGAGGTGAGGGATGAAGGGGATTGTCTGGAATGAAGAAAGATGGGGCCCTTAAAGAGAAGCCTAGAATGACCATGCAAATAGGAGTTTATTTAAGCCAAAATAGATTACTTTTTTACTCATTCCCTTCACTGTTTGTGAGTCAGTACCCGCCCAGTTGTCTGGAACTGGGTAAGACGTTCCGCAGTGTGTTCCCTCCTCTAATAAGAAAAGTGATGGCGGCAGTTATGTTTTGAAAAGCTATCGTGGATGAGACAACGTGCTGGAGGCTTTTTTGGAATCACAGCTAGACAGCAACTGTAAACTTTGACTCAGCACAGTCATATTCTTACATTATGAGATCAGTTGAATTAACAGGGGAATTTCACTCCCAAATTTTCTTGATTGAAGAGGGTCATCTTCACACACACTAGAAGTGTATTGGAAGTGCTTCAAGGTGACCTTGTGCCACGATGGCAGAGCCGCAGAGCCCAGTCTTGACAGCAATCTACTGGGCGCTGTCTCACCTCTCAGGCAGCTGCTCAGCCGGTGTCTACCAGTTTCTACTGTGACTGGCCTTAAGTCCACAGCTATGCAAAACCCTATGCTCCTCAAGACAAGAGTGGGAGGCTGGCGGTGCCTGTAAAGAAAAGAGATGAGACAGATCTGAGAAATGAAGTATTTTGGTGTGAGGTCCTCTACTTTATAAACACTGATTTTGAGGCTTATGCGTGTGGTATCCCCATATCTTTTAAATAAATGCTTTTGCCGTTTAACAACGAGCCAGTTTAGTATTTTCCATTACAGAGTCCAAAGACAAATTTTCCCACCTGGCTCCAGCAAAGTGACAGTGTGTGCAAAGGCAACCATTCTGGTACTTGCTTTGATGGCAATTTTGTTAAGAAATTAAGGGCTAGAGGAGGAACTCAGTTTCCTTGGCCAGTAGGAAGTATAACAGGTCAAGAAAATTAATTCAAAAAATAAATTGACTAAACGGTATATCTTAATTAAGTTTTTAACATATTAAATACCCACCTAATGTTTTTATTGTTATTATTACAAATAATACAAAATACTCTAAGCCAAAGGCCAATTTTTTTTTTTTTTTTTTTGTCATGTCTCCTTTCACTTACAAATCATGTTAATGGCAGACTTGGTTGACAATAACCTTCTTAGTGTGAGATTTGGCAGCAACCCCAGAATCTTCCTTTGGAAATGATAAAGAAGAGATAAAAGGTGAATTGGAAAGATCCTCTGTGAGGATTGCGTGGACAGAAACCGCAAGTAAATTTCAACTTCAATGGAATATTATGCACATGGTTTCAGCCCAAGTCCTTGCTTTCTTTTCAAGGGCAGGGCTTGGATATGGGTGAGTAATGTGCCTATAGAACAGTTCCCCAATTTGGGAGGCTGAGACAGGTGGATCACCTGAGGTCGGGAGTTCGAGACCAGCCTGACCAACATGGAGAAACCCCCTCTCTACTAAAAATACAAAATTAGCCGGGTGTGGTGGTACATGCCTGTAATCCCAGCTACTTGGGAGCCTGAGGCAGGGGAATCACTTGAACCCAGGAGGCGGAGGTTGCGGTGAGCCAAGATTGCACCATTGCAGTCCAGCCTGGGCAACAAGAGCGAAGCTCCATCTCAAAGAAAGAAAGAAAGAAAGAAAAAAGAACAGCTCCCTATTGACCTAGCTTTAGTGCACGTGACTTACCTGAGGCATGGTGGTCTTCGCTGAATAGGATGCTGCTCAAGAAACGTTTCCTAGGAGAATGAGTAAATACGTGAATGAATCCAATGATCTTTGCCCTTAAAAGAAACAAGCTTTTATATGTAAAAGCTGATTTCAATTGTAAAGAGAAGCGATTCATATAATCCAGGTAGGTTCAAGAGTTACACCCACCTCTAGTCATTGGGAGTAAATATGCCCCTTGGAAGATTTGAAAGGCCAAAGAGCTCAATTGGGTTGTCTATCACCCTTAATGACTGATGTTAGTCATGTGATGCCAAGCTCTCTTGTTAGTATTTGTCTAATACCAACAACCTCCAGTAAGTTGTCCTTTCCAAGTTGTCCTTTGCACTTTTCATTTCATTAGTCTTCAGGGACACTGGACATAACCAAAATAGACCAAAAATAACAATTTTAATGTTATGAATGAAAATGATCAATTTTGTTTTAATTTTGACTGGTTTCTGATCAATTCCATATTATGGAAGTGGAAATGATTCATCTTCACCATAAGATCACAGGAGACTACTAAACAAGTAGTTTAGCTTGTCAGTTTAGGTACCAATACTTGTCCCTTAATCGAAAAAGGGTATGACTAGTTATTTATATATGAGAAAACAGCATAACATTGTTGCTGAAACGATTAACCCCTGCCATGCATCCATTTGGACTACATCCATGTGAATCAAAACATTTACAAACATTCACAAAGCAAAAAACTACTGAACTGTAGAGAAAACTAAGGAAATGTCCCACCACCTTTCTTAGGGCAACATTATCCTTTAACTGAAAAGGAAAACAAATCAGTGTAGTTTACTACATTGTCCAAATTGCCATTGAATAAGATGATAAATGTCAGAGGACTTTGAAAAAATTATATATAAAACTTTTAAAGATGTAATATGGTATCATAATTATTAGTAAGTTTCAATTTGATTTGGGTTCCTTTGGAACTGTTTTTATTGTATACTATATGAGATCAGATATCTTGCTGGGTTGTGTTTCTAAATGATTAACGTTGATTTTTAGGCTTAGAGATAATTTGATTATGTGTGCAGTAAGAGAAACATCTAGTTATTGGTCCTGTGTCTGCACAGGAACCAGCAGTCTTCTGGGCAGAGAGTGACCTTTGGAGAAAGTCACGTGTGAAACCATTAGGATGTGGGAATCATTTCTAGGTTTTTTGGTTCCTAGTTTTTATTTTCACCTTTGCATAACAAAACCAAACCTCTTTAACTGAAAATAAATCTCTGCAGGTGGTGTCTGGAAGCATAGTTTAAGGTCTGTATTTTCACTTTTCAGCCAAATTAATTTTTTTTCTAAAATCATGTGTCAGAAATTTTCACATTTTTCTTAGTCTATAAAACTTAAAGATCTCTAAAACTGCCGGTCCACTCACTTACTGTCGCACTGCAATATTAACCAGGTCTTTGACAGGTAAAAATTAATAGAAATTTGACTACATCAGGCCAATTGATACAAATGAAACTCAATTCCAGAACTTGATGTTTGAGCAAAATTTCTTTCACTGCTTTCTAGGGCCACTTCTTCTGCTGGGCTTGGTGTTGAAATGGTGTGCTCAGACCCTCCCTAAATGTCTGCAGAGCCTGGGCTAGAGATACAAATGGAGACATGTACATTACACATATTTTAAAGTTACACCTCAACATAGTAAATGATTAAATAAAACATGTACTAGTTTGCTATCTTGACAAAACTATACCTTCATAATGGTAAAATTTTTAAAATAGACTTAATTCTGCTATTTTTATATGACTAGAAATTAAGAAAATATTACTTGTTATTCTTAATGATCTAAAAAGATTGAGGATAATATGTAACTATAACCAAAGTATATCATAGCTGTGTGTATCTTAATAAAAAGTATAAATTAAAATTAAAATTTAACAAAGTTAATTGTATTGTGATTTTCACATTTTTTCTGAAATATTCAAAATATCTAACAACATTAAAAGATAAATTATAATTAACTTTTGTACAGTTTTAAATGAAAGGACTTATATAAAGTTAACTTTTGTTATTTTTTGAAACCTATTTAAATCTTATCAAACCTTTCATAGAAATAAAACTATTACTATCTTAGCATTCAGTGTCCATCCAGTGATCCTTGTAAAGAATTTGTATCCTACTTCATTTACGTTCTATCTGAACCTAAATATGTACAAATTTAAGAAGAACTGAATTGTTTAATATTGCAAAATATTTCTCAGCCTCTGTATCCAACTATTTTAAGAATTGTATTAAGTTATGTGTTCTTCCAGAATTATGGATGCAAATACAAAGAGAAGCAATAAAATGAGCAGGCAGCACCACCTGAGAAGGATATCTCATTATGGGAGAAGTACTCTATTCCTGCTTTCTGAAAAGATTTGACAAGTTGATGAATTTGTCTTCCCTCGTACCTAAGTGCATCTGCTGCTCAGATAGCCCCTGACTACAAAGCAGTGCCCACCCTTTGGGTCAGCAGCCTAACAACCCACATACCTAACAGCCTTTGGAAGCAGCCGATCACGGTCTTAGGGTAATAGAGGGAAGCATTTCCCTGGGGCCTGAAGAGGCTTAGTCACAAGAGATGTGTAGGTCATAGGTTGCATTGTGCCAGAGCTCAGCTTGGAACTATAAGAGAGGAAGTACCCCGGTGTCTTTAGTAAAGTTGAGCTTCTTGTGTTTGTAATATTTGGGCCCACAAAAACACACATGTGCAGGACTGAAGCCCAAATTGGCTTGGCTTCAAGGCATGTATTGAATGTGAACCTGGAGTTATTGGGATCACTATGTAGGGCTTGACGATGAAGACAACACAGGGCAAGGCAGAGAACGCTGACAGCAAGAAACTGACTCATGAAGAAAATGTGTGAATTCCAAATCCCAAATCCCCGAGACAGCCATTCCCTTGAGATTTCCATCTGATGAGATAATATATTACTTTTCTTTTCTTAAGCCATTTTCAGATGGGATTCTGTCATTGCAACCGTAGCAGTCACCACTGATGTAGCAAGAAACCATTCTCTTTCCAAAGCACTAACCACCAGGAAGTGTCTTGCTAGCTTTGGCCTCAGTTAGTAGGATGTGGATAGGAATTAGAGAGAAACCACCAGGCTTGTCTTTTAGCCTCAAATCCAGGGTCATGTATGGGGTGGTATCTCTCCTTGCCAATATTACCCAACCACCCCATCCCTACTTTTGCCTTCTGGTTTTGATTTTCCTTTCTCTAGATGTTGAACGCCACTCTCAATGACTAGAAGTGACTCTAATAAGAGGACTGCGAAGAAGTTTGACTATGCAAGGAAGTCTTGAAAGAGTTCTTTGAAAAAGCATCATAACTGCCGCCCCACTGACATATTTATTCATTACATATGGAATTTGTTAAAAGGGATAAATACCTAATTTCATTTACCACTCTAGAAGACAGTATTGCTTTTCTTAAGTCTAAACAACTACCCATTAATGCTTAATTCTCATGATTTGAAAATCTTTTCTAATCTCATTTTTCTTTCCGCCTCCAGCCTAGTGACTTTTTTCCCTATATATTTAATCATTAACATAGCATCAGTGTTGTAGGTAAGATAATCCTACCGAGAAGCCTGCCTGTACTCTAATAGCTTAGTTGAAGGCCACACATTCCTAATGATTATGCATTCATTTAAAGCTTTCATTGAACAGTAGCAAGGTCGACTTAAAGTAAATCATAAACTTCATTTTAGTCAGTGTATCACATATCAAGTTTTGTATAAGTACATGTTGACGTTTTGGTAAAGACCCAAGTCCCAAATCAGTCTTCCAAGAAAGAAAAAAGAAAAGAAAAACTCACAAAAATACAGTGGGTGGAACCATGCCCTACACTAATAATCTATTTCAAAGAATACCTTCTTTCAGACTACACACAAATATAGTGCTTACATTTTTACAAACCCACAGTTTATGTAGAAATTATTTTATGTTTAGATATCACTCAACAGTAACTGGTATTGAGCCAGCCTGAGAGCTTACATAAACACCAGATTTTACACATTACAAAGCTCACACAACATTTTGCTCTAAGCTGGTTAGTTACTTATAAATCTACATGAAGTTTAAGGTTTAACCCCACCCTGATAAATCCCTTGCTCCCACCATTTTTTTTCCAAGAAAAGCAGCAGGGAGATTGCTTTTTATACACCAAAAGGAATCATATTATACATGTGCACTTCTGTAAACAGGAATTCCTGTCACTGTTACTGTAAATCACTACCAGATGTCAAATAGCAAAATGTTCATTACTCCACCAAATCATCGAGTTGATTAATGAGGCACATTTACATTGTGGAATCTTGGTCTCTGTCATAACTAGACAGACTTTTAAGAAGTTTTTATAAAAAGACATGCAGATGGGGAAATAACTAACTATCATGCCTCAAAGGCAGAGTATGTATTAGGCATCTTGGGTCAGGATTTGGTCATCTAAGGGGTAATAACTTCCAAATGAAACTAGTCTTTATTCTTAGAGCAAAGAAATGGTACCTGTATCATAAGACAGTAAGGTAGATATGTTTCTGGTCAGTCGATGGCTCGTAACTACTCAGTATAGAATAGGTACTCCGGGGGAGTTTGGGTGCTATACGTAAACTTTTAAAGACAATTTTATTGCTCTGCTCTAGTTATTCAAATAATCAACTCGTGATAATTCTATTTGTGCAAAAAGATTATTCTAAGGAAAATCAGTTTTTTTTCTAACAAATAGATGGTTTTCATTTGAAAAAGAACATCTACTTTAGTGAAGTCACCAGATTACAAACAAAGTCAGTTTTCATCTGCAAGCAACTTGTTCAAGGAGACATGCTTCACATTCTGCCCAGCACTACAAGAGGAGGCTGGTTATCACAAATGGTGGATGTTTGCAAAATGCATTAGATATCTTTCACGCCTCTGTATTTGTGTTCCATTGCAGGTAGTAGGGAAAAAATAAGAAAACTTGATATTGGTAGCTAATTTGACTCTGATATGGTTTGACTATGTACCCACCCAAATCCCATCTTGAATTGTAGCTCCCATAATCCCCATGTGTCCTGAGAGGGAACTGGTGGGAGGTAATTGAATCACGGGGGCAGGATTTTCCCATGCTCTTTTCCTGATAGTGAAAAAGTCTTATGAGATCTGATGGCTTTATAAAGGGCAGTTTGCCTGCACACTCCCTCCTGCCTGCCACCATGTAAGACATGCCTTTGCTCCTCCTTCACCTTCTGCCATGATGTGAGGCCTCCCCAGCTGACATGGTTTGGCTGTGTCCCCATGCAAACCTCATCTTGAATTCCCACCTGTTGTGGGAGGGACCTGATGGGAGGGAACTGAATCTTGGGGACAGGTCTTTTCCATGCTGTTCTCGTGATAGTGAATAACTCTCACAAGATCTGATTATTTAAAAAATGGGAGTTTCCCTGCACAAGCTTGCTTCTCTTGTCTGCTGCCATATGAGATGTGCCTTTTACTTTCTGCCATCATTCTGAGGCCTCGCCAGCCACATGGAACTGTAAGTCCAGTAAATCTCTTTATTTTGTAAATTGACCTGTCTCTGGTATTTCTTTATCAGCAGTATGAAAATAGACTAATACAGTAAATTGGTACCAGTAGAGTGGAGTGCTGCTGAACAGATACCCAAAAATTTAGAAGTGACTTTGAAACTGGATAAAGTCAGAGGTTGGAACAGTTTGGAGGGCTCAGAAAAGACAGAAAAATGTGGGAAAGTTTGGAACTCCCCAGAGACTTATTGAATGGCTTTGGCCAAAATGCTAATAGTGATATGGACAATGAAATCCAGGCTGAGGTGGATGAGGAGATGAGGAACTTGTTGAGAACTGGAGCAAAGATGACTCTTGTTATGTTTAGCAAAGAGGATGGTGGCATTTTGCCCCTGCACTAGACAATTGTAGAACTTTGAACTTAAGAGAGATGATTTAGGGTATCTGAAGAAATTTCTAAGCAGCAAAGCATTCAAGAGGTTACTTGGGTAATGTTAAAGGCATTCAGTTTTATAAGGGAAGCAGAGCATACATGTTTGGAAAATTTACAGCCTGACAATGCAATAGAAATGAAAATCTCATTTTCTGAGGAGAAATTCAAGCTGGCTGCAGAAATTTACATAAGCAATGAGGAGCTGAATGTTAATCCTTAAGACAATGGGGCATATCTCCAGGGCTTGTCAGAGGTATTCATGGAAGCCTCTCCCATCACAGACCTAGAGGCTTAGGAGGAAAAAGTGGTTTCGTTGGCCAAGCAGGCTCCCCATGCTGTGATGCTGTGTGCAGCCTAATTACTTGGTGCCCTGAATCCTAGGTGCTCTGGTTGTGGCTGAAAGGAGCCAACATACAGCTTGGGCCATGGCTTCAGAGGGTGCAAGTCCCAAGCCTTGGCAGATTCCATGTGGTGGTGAGTCTACGAGTGCACAGAAGTCAAGAATTGGGATTTGGGAACCTCTGCCTAGATTTCAGAAGATGTATGGAAATGCCTGGATGCCCATCCAGGCATTTGCTGCAGGGGTGGGGTCTTCATTAAGAACCTCTGCTAGGGCAGTGCAGAAGGGAAATGTGGGGTTGGTGCCCCCACACAGAGTCCCTACTAGGGCACTGACTAGTGGAGCTGTGAGAAGAGGGCCACCATCCTCCAGACCCCAGAATAGTAGATCCACCTACAGCTTGCACTGTGCACCTGGAAAAGCTGTAGACACTGAATGCCAGTCTGTGAAAGCAGCCAGGAAGGGGACTATAACCTGCAAAACCACAGGGACAGAGCTGCCTAAGGCCATGGGAGCTTACTTCTTGCATCAGCATGACCTGGATGTGAGCCATGGAGTCAAAGGAGATAATTTTGGAGCTTTAAGATTTGACTGCACTGCTGGATTTTTGGATCTTAGGTATATCTTTATTAGAAGTGTGAGAATGAACTAATATGGTAAATTGGTATCACATAGAGTAGGGCACTGTTGTAAAGAAATTGGTACCACATAGAGTGGGGCACTGTTGTAAGGATACCCAAAAATGTGTAAGTGACTTTGGAACTGGGTGACAGGCAGAGATTGGAACCGTTTGGAGGGCTCAGAAGAAGACAGGAAAATGTGGAAAACTTTGGAACTTCCTAGAGATTTGAAGAGCTCAGAAGACAGGAAGATGTGGAAAAGTTTGGAAATTCCTGGAGAGTTTTTTAATAGCTTTGACCAAAATGCTGATAATGATATGGACAGTAAAGTCCAGGCTGAGGTGGTCTCAGATGGAGATGAGGAAATTGTTGGGAACTGCCGCAAAGGTGACACTTATTATGCAAAGAGACTGGCAGCATTTTGTCCCCACCCTAGAGATCTGTGTAACTTTGAAGTTAAGAGAGATGATTTAGGGTATCTGGCAGAAGAAATTTCTAAGTGGCAAAGTGTTTGAGGGGAAGCAGAACATAAAAGTAAGGACAACTTGGAGCCTGATGATGCAATAGAGTAGAAAAACCCATTTTCTGGGGAGACATTCAAGCCTGCTGCAGAAAACTGCATAAGTAACAAGGAGCTGAATGTTAGTCACCAAGACAATGGGGACGATGTCTCCAGGGGATGTCAGAGACCTTTGTGGCAGCCCCTCTCATAACAGGCCCAGCGGACTGGGAGGCCAAAATAGTTTTGTGGGCCAGGTCCAGGGCCCCCTTGCTGTGTGCAGCCTAAGTACTTGATATGCTGTGTCCCAGCCACTCCAGCTGTGGCTAAAAGGGGCCAAAGTACAGCTCAGGTAGTGAGTTCAGAGTGTGCAAGCCCCAAGCCTTGGCAGTTTTCATGTGGTGTTGAGCCTGCAGTTGCACAGAAGCCAAAAATTGAGGTTTGAGAACCTCCACCTAGATTTCAGAGGATGTATGGAAATGACTATGTGTCTAGGTAATATTTTGCTGCAGGGGTGATGCCTCATGGAGAACCTCTGCTAGGGCAGTACAGAAGGGAAATATGGGGTTGGACCCCCCACAGAGAGTCCCCACTGGGGCACTGCCTAGTCGAGCTGTGAGAAGAGGCCCACTGTCCTTTAGACCCCAGAATGGTAGATCCACTGACAGTTTGCACTGTGTGCCTGGAAAAGCTGAAGACACTCAATGCCAGGCCATGAAAGCAGCAAGGAAAAGGGCTGTACCCCACAGAGCCACAAGGGTAGAGCTGCCCAATGCCGTGGGTGCCAACCTCTTGCATGGGCATGAACCAGATGTGAGACATGGAGTCAATGGAGATCATTTTGGATCTTTAATGTTTAATGACTGCCTTATTGGATTTCGGACTTGCACGGAGCCTGTAACCCCTTTGCTTTGGCCAATTTATCCCATTTGGAATGAGTGTATTTACCCAATGCCTGTTCCCCTATAGTATCTAGGAAGTAACTAACTTGCTCTTGATTTTACAGGCTCATCAGTGGAAGGGAGCCTGTCGCAGATGAGACTTTGGACTGTGGACTTTTAAGTTAATGCTGAAATGAGTTATGACTTTGGGGGACTGTTGGGAAGGCATGATTGGTTTTGAAATTTGAGTACATGAGATTTGGGATAGGCCAGGGGCAGCATAATATGGTTTGGCTCTATCCCCACTCAAATCTCATCTCAAATGGTAACTTACATAATCCCCACATGTCATGGGAGGGACCCAGTAGGAGGTAATTAAATCATGGGAGTGGGTTTTTCCTATGCTGTTCTTATGATAGTGAATACGTCTCATGAGATCTGATGGTTTTATAAAAGGCAGTTCCTCTGCACATGCTCTCTTGCCTGCCACCATGCAAGATATACCTTTGCTTTTTCTTTGCCTTCTGCCATGATTATGAGGCCTCCCCAGTCATGTGGAACTGTGAGTCCATTAAACTTTTTCTTTATAATTTACCCAGTCTCTGGTATGTCTTTATTACCAGCATGAGAACAGACTAATACAGACTCATTGGCACCTGGAGGGGAGGGTTAGGGTCATACAACTTTGTTTAGACCCTTTAAAACCAGTACAGACCAGGTCACTGTCTGTCACCAGACAGACAGGAACACTGTCGCCTGCATTCATATATACAACCCATTTCTCAATTAAGCATTTATTTACTTTTATGCAGACATATTTTCTGGAGTACATATATGTGTATATATGTGTGTGTATACATGTGCACTTGTGTGTGCTTTTCAATTTCTAAGTAGGCAGTGGTAGGTAATTATAAAGAATATTGTCTTTAGAATCAGTCACACATGAGTTTGAACCCTAGATCCATCACTCAATAACTGTGTGGTTTTTGACAAGTAATCTAAATTTTCTGAGCTTCAGTTTCCCCTTACAATGGAAATATTGATGGGCATATTGGAGAGTTATCTGAAGAATTAAATGAGATAAAGTGTATGAAATCCTTAACACTGTGTTTCACATAGAGTTAAAAGGCAATACCATGTCCCCAGTTAACATTAATGATAGTCTTCCAACCAAAAGACCTTTCTGCATCCTGGTATCTCCAGCTCAGACTCCAGATTTTCTGTTTATTACCCCATATGGAGTAACATGAATCAAACCAAGGACCAGGAACACACCAAGGATTTAGCCACAATGGAATTCATGAGTATTAATAATTTAAAAGTGAAATATGATCAGTATTTGAAATAATTTAAAACTTCAATACCTAAAATTTATGTATTCATTTTTTGAGAAAAGGTCTCACTCTATTTACCAGGCTGGAGTGCAGTGACGAAATCACTGCTTACTGCAGCCTCAAACCCCCAGGCTTCAGTGATCCTCCCACATTAGCCTCCCCAGTAACTGGGACTATGGGCATGCACCACTATGCCCAGTTAATTTTTTTATTTTTTAAAAATGGACACAGGATCTCACTATGAAGCCCAGGCCAGTCTTGAACTCCTGGACTCAAGTGATCCTCCTGCCTCAGTCTCCCAAAGTGTTGGGATTACAGGCATGAGCCACCGCACCTGGCCAATACACGTAATTTAAATTATGCTCTGCCATCAGTTCCAAAGAATCACAAAGCACTACAAGGGAGTTTTGGATCATCAGGACAAATGCCTTTATTTTCCAACTGATGAAGCTAAAATCTGGGGAGAAAAAGTTACTTTTTCCTTCAAATTTCCCAAGAGGTCATGCCACACCTACACCCAGGCTTATTCACAGAACCTGCTCTGCTGCTCCTCTTTGAGTTCATAACTAGGGCCAAACACCAGCTTTTTCTGAAAACACCAAACTAAGATAAATGGATCAAGTAGAACCTGGGCCAGTCCTGTCATTGAAAGCTGAAAACTCTGTAAGGGTGCAAATCATAGAGCATTACCTAATTAGTAGCTTATAAGGTATTTGAGAATAAAAATGAGATAACATATGTGAAAGTAAGTCATAAGAAAGTTTTATGTAATAATGAGGATTAATATTATGCATTTCTCTTATAACCAATTGCATTCTTGTTAAATTGAATCAGATAGTAATTTGCTGAGAATACCTGGTGTTACATGGCCTCCATTCTATAGTGGAAGAAAATTTCCATTATGAAGAGGAGAGAGTGTGAAGTAAAGAGCCATGTCTCAAGAGCTCTTAACACAAAATTAATTACTATGCCCCCACCTTATAAGTAATTTCTGGTCTAAAGTCTCCTAGCTTCTTGAGAAGGCTAGGTTAAACCTTTGTTATTAGTGAAATAACTGAAGCCTTAGGTGATGAAGTGACTGATGTAGAACATATACTGAGTCCAGGTAAAAGTTAAAGCCCAAACCTAATGCTGTTGAGCAGAGCTCAGTTAGGGGAGAAAAATATATTCACAGCTGAATGTTAGAGAGTGAAGACAATTCATAAAAGGGAGATTTGGCATAGCTAAGCATTTGTGTTTTGCTCTCTGCTCTCTAGAATGCAGTTATGATGTTTAATTAAAATGAATGTTTTATTTTAAAAAGGAAATTCGAACCCAAAACTTTCCATATTTCTACCTATAGAGAGACACTTTTGATTATACGTATGTCTGATATCATTCACACATTCTTCTATCCACCTAATTTTTAAAATGTTCTGATAGAAATTTAATCTTTCATTCAACAGACCCAAGAGCCCTTAGATAAGAGACAAAGAATCATGTTAGCAAAAACTCATTGGTCTTCTCAAAGAAAGAATAAAAATGAGTTCAGATTTCAAGGCTAATTTCCAGGGTCCCCAGGACATGCCCTTCTTCCCTTTTTGGTCCCCTCCTCTGCCAAAAAAAAAAAAGAAAAAAATTGGAAACCTCTGAGTGGCCTGGCAATGGTCTTAATTGGCCTCTACATTTTTGAGGCTGACACTTCATGTAAACTTTTGAAAGCCATCTCTAAGGAACTTGTTCAATATGGACAAAGGAGACACAGAAAGAGGGTAGTTCTCCTTCAGGAGTACAGTTGACCAAAGCCCAAGGATAAGAACAAGATGGCATATCTCATTGTCCTATGGTATTTGGGATTCCTTGGAGTCCTCCCTGTAGCACACTTACTTAGTCATCTTACTATCCAGCTTTTTGGGTAGATTCAAGGACTCAACTGACCTGCTGGGATGCAACTTTTTGAGTATCTAAACACTGCAGATGTTGGACCACTGGCATTTTGCCATCCTCTCTATCCATCCATCTATCCTCCAAACTATTCTTTGCATTAATTAAGGCACCCAGTTGTTAGAGTATTTTGTTTTGCTTTGTTTTTAATGTCATTGATAGTCAATAGTGGCATTCCGCAAGGGGGAATTAGAAGCTAGGTGCTGCTAGTTGAATGAATCATTATATGTATATGTGCCAGGACAACATGTGCGAAATAAAAAGACAAAGGAGCATCCATGCTGTCCACTTTTGCCTCTTTACAATGAATATTGATCACTATACATCAGTACAGCTGGAGCAATTACTGGTAATCACGGAAATAGCCAAAATGAATTGATTGACTGTTCTTTTGTCCAGTTTCCCAGCTGTGTAACCAGCTGCATAGCCACAGCCCAAGATAAATTCTGCCAATGGGGTCCTAGAGCTTTAGGATCATGAGACCACTTGGGGAGGCTTGTTAAAAGGGTACTTGAGGATTCTGTAACAGTTAGAGCACCTTTGAGAATGGCTAACTCATGGAGGAAGTAACTGTTCATCCACCAAAATCTCATCCAATGGCATTCCCACTACTCGATACTCACCAAGTGATAGGGTTTGGATTTGTGTCCCCATCCAAATCTCATGTCAAATGGTAATCCTCAGTCTTGGTTGTGGGTCCTGGTGGGAGGTGGTTGGATCATGAAGTTGGTCCTTCCTGAATGGTTTAGCACTATCTCCTTGGTGCTGTTCTCGTGATGGTGAATGAGTGAGTTATCATGAGATCTTGTTGTATAAAAGTATGTAGCACCTTCCCCTACCCTCTTGCTCCTATTTCAAACATGTGATATATGTGTTTCTCCTTCACTTTCTGCCACAATTGTAAGTGACATGAGGCCTTTCCGGAAGCCAAGCAGATGCCAGCATCATGCTTTCTGTACATCCTGTGGAATCATGAGCCAGTTAAACCTCTTTTTTTTTTTTTTTATAAATGAGCCAGTCTCGGGTATTTCTTTATAGCAATGGGAGAACGGACTAATATATCAAGGTGAAGGCAAATTTAACATATCTGGAAAATACCCCAAATCAAGTAAGCATTTGAACTCTAGTATTGTTTATTTCCCCTGGTGTTGTCTGGTGACGTTTAAAAATGAATTCATTTAGGAGCCAGGCATGGTGATTCATACCTATAATTCCAATGACTTGGGGAGGCTGAGGTGGGAGAATCACATGAGACCAGGAGTTTGAGGCTGCAGTGAATTAGGATAATGGCAGCCACTACACTCCAGTTTGGCCAACCTAGAAGAAGACCTTGCTTCTAAAAGTAAGAATGTAAGTGCTTTACTTACAGTACATTTAATACTCATTAGTTTTTAAATGGATTAAAGATAGGGACGCACACATGCACACATACATAGACGCACACATATATTAAGAAAACAGATGCCACCATTTTTCTCATCTACTGATAATTGCTTATGACATGTGGGTGGCTAAACAGTGTTTAAAGTCATGCGAACTGCCAGATGAGACTTTTACCACTGACAAGTTCTGTTATTTATTAAAGAAGTTTCTTCAGTTTAGCATTAGTTCTGCATGAACAATAGTTTCATATTTTCCTAGTCATCTTTTTTGCTTACATGAAAATAGGACAACCTTAGCCCAATGGCAACCAACTCTGACCTCTCTTATGCTTTCCAGCTGCATGACATTCATCAAACCATAGAGTTTGGAATCTGCAGTCTTTGTATGCAATTTAACTACGAAAGTGGGGGATGGGGCGTGGAAGCACTAATAAGCCTCTTCTAGAGCACCCAAATGGCTTCTAGCACCATCCCAGGGATTTGGGTCCGTGAAAGACCAAAGTCAGCCTGACAACTGACCTTTAGAAAAGGGCAAGCTTTGGTTTGAAAATGGGTCTGCGTCTGCTGCTCTTACGCTGTGGAATCCTGAGTCTCTGAGGTTGTTATAGTTTGAAATAGATGTCTCATATTCCTCCCACAATGGATTGGAATGCTCAGGTTGTCCTCCTCACTGTCTTTGGAGGAGTATCAAAGCTTTGGGATAAACTCTGGCTTGAGTGGACTTCCAAGATGGGAGAATGGGAATGATGATCTATTATCCAAACAACTTAACTGGGAGCTTAGTGAATATTTTCCTTAAAAAAATTGTGTACATTCGTGGAACACATGGCCTAATAACAGGACAGGATATTGGCAATCAGGACTGCCCTGGAAGTCAGAACTCTTCTTGAAAATCCAAAACACATGGCCTCAATAGTAATAATCCAAATCGATTTCCAAATGGTACCATGGTAATTGCAAAATATTTACAATTCTAACACCTGAAAAGGTTAGATAAAATCAATTGTTTGGGCCAATAAATATTTATATTACAATGTTTAAAATTTTTTTGGTATATTTATGTATGACTGCTTTTTTAAAGCACTTGGATTTAGATGTGCAAAACATGACTATCTACATTCCTTTTCTGGTGAAATGTAATTGCGGTTTTCTATAATTTCTACTTTTCAACAAGTTAACATTTGAGTGTACTCTTTGTTACAAAAGACAGAAAGAATTTATTATGACATGTGATGTTCTCCCATCAGCTAATTTTATCATTAGTCCTTAATCATCAGTGTTAATGAGGAGAAACAATCCAAAAATAATCCCAAAATAGTAGCTAATCCAAAAGGCATGTAAACTTGAGTTTTAAATGTTTTGTATTTATTTTTGGATATGAGTATGTCTGACATTATTGGCATTCTTATTATCTTAGATAGTATAATTAAGTTATATTACAAAGAAATACCTCAGAATGAGCAATATAATATTTTGAAAACTATTTTATTGGGAACATAGTGCATCATTATGAATCTAGACAATGCTAGTACCATTCTGAGAAATATTGGCACAAGAGTTTTATAATCAGCCCCTCTCCTTGCTTTAGGGCCAGTCCCCCAATTCCATTCATACCTTTGTTGTTTACTTAAATTTTAAATCCCCAACACTAACGTTTCACTTAGCTCTGTCCGATTTGATAAATACACCCATCTAATTAATAAATAGCCTATGTCATACTCACAATTTGATTTGAATGAGCAAGAAGACTAAAAATACATTTAAAAAACCATGGTTTCTACATCCAGGATCTTATAGTTGAAAAAGCCAAGATTTGACTTTAGGACCCCTGAGTGAAAATTTTAGTTTTGGTAACCACTGTCTCTGCGATGTTACAAGAATCAACTCTTTTGGATCATGGATTCCTCACTAATAAAACAAATGAGTTGAAACAGATTTGTGCTTTCCTAAGGGGTCGTGAATAGCCTTAAACTGCAAGACAGTCCTTGAGAAAAGAGGATGAAAAGGTCAAAACCAAACAGCCTGGGTCCCAAGTCCTTTCTCTTTGCTTCAGAAAAAGCAATTATATGCTTACTTGTTGATACACTGGTTACATTGATGTTCCATGTGACATTGTGTCTAGGTGGTAAAAGACTTGACAGGAGGAATGTACACTTGAAGATTGGATTACTCCCTTCAGTTCAAACATACTTAAGGTATAATCTGGTTAATTCAACTATGCATTAAACCCTTGAGAGTGTTTACAAAGCAATATAGGGTAGGTTAGACACCTCATAACAATTATGATTGAAGATGTAAGGTTGAGTCATGTCAGACTTTATGGACTCAGAGTTGGGAGAATTTTGTTAAACTGAAAACTTTGAAAGCTACAAACAGAGAAACACATAGGTAGATATGAGAGAGAACTTTTACAAACACAATTTAAAATAAAGAATATTAAGAAAAAAATCAATGACATTATTTACATCTTAAATGATCATTAAATATAATAATTGATTTTCATAGATTTTTGCCTTGAGACAATGAGGGTCCCTTGCTGCTTTCAGGGGTGACATGCAGTGAAGACAAGGAGGAGAGACTGTTATAGATAACAAGAAGATTCTGACCACTCCCCCTTCTATCCTATGGGTTTTCACACTTTCTGAGACACTCACATTTGGTAATAAAATCGTATGGCTATTGACCATATTTTAACGGTCCATTCTCTTCCAAAGAAGATTTTTCTGTCTTTTTAAAAAGAACATAAAGTATGAAATGAATAAAGATGTTTGGAATGTCCATTCCAACCTCTTTATATGTTTTCCACAAATCATTTTTGCCCTTTCTAAAGGGATCCATTTCCATCTCTTTACCAGCACATTCAAAAAAATGGAGTAAGAAGTGGTTCAAGGATTAAGAGACAGCTTAGTTTTTGGTCTTAAGTTCTTCTGTTTCTCTTCGTCATCACAGAATGACCACAAATTCTTCTGATAGAATATGAGAGTGAAAATCAAGATATTAGGTAATCACTTATTCAATGTGTTTGAATATCTCTGGAACCAAATGTTTTACAAACGCTTCATTTAAATATATATATATATATATATATATGCGTTTGTATGCTGGGGAGAAAGGATAAGAGAGTGCAAAACAAGTCAAAGCTGGAAAAGAAGTTTTTGTTGGAGAATATGGGTGGAATGCTTTATTTTCTTTTTCTACCAATACATTCTTTTCTTAAGGAATCAAGCTCTCTTTCTCTCAGTTCCTTTTGGCAATAGCTCCCTTGGAAACTCTGACTTTCGAAAAGTCAAAGGATGCTCACTTTATTTTTGCAAAAAGCACTGGTTGAACAGAGGTGGAAAAACAAACAAACAAAAAAAACACGATTGTGTTGTTTTCATGAAAAGAAGAAAACGAAGGGCTGGGCGTGGTGGCTCACACCTGTAATCTCAGCACTTTGGGAGGTCAAGGCAGGCAGATCACAAGGTCAGGAGATCAAGACCATCCTGGGTAACATTGTGAAACCCTGTCTCTACTAAAAATACAAAAAATTAGCTAGATGTGGTGGTGGGCGCCTGTAGTCCCAGCTACTCGGGAGGCTGAGGCAGGAGAATTGTGTGAACCCAGGAGTGGAGCTTGCAGTGAATTGAGATCATGCCACAGAACTCCAGCCTAGGCGACAGTGTGAGAATCTGTCTCAAAAAAATAAATAAATAAAAATAAAAAAGAAGAAGAAGAAAACAACTCCTCGAAATCTTTCTCTTTACCTACCATAGATGCTCTTCCCTTCTTTCATTTTATGCCCCTTCCATACAATGCCCTGCTAATATATATATATATATATATAATATTATATATAAATACATGTAATACACTATATAAATATATTATATAACCATATATATTTTATATATCTATGTAGACAATGAGGAGAGTTGTCCATTGGGAAAAGAAAACAGTTAAAAATAAAACTTAAATATTTAAAGTTGAAGTAACTTTATAAATCTTTGCTTAAACCCCTGTATTACTCTGTTCTCACATAGCTATAAGGAAAAGGAAATACCTGAGACTGTATAATTTATAAAAAAATACGTTTAATTGACTCACAGTTCCTCATGGCTGGGCTGCCTTAGGAAACTTAAAATCACAGCAGAAGACACCTCTTCACACAGCGGCAGGAGAGAGAATAAGTGCCAGCAGGGGAAATGCCAGATGCTTATAAAACCATCAGATCTCATGAGACTCACTCACTATCATGAGAACAGCATGGGGGAAACTGCCACCATGATCCAATTATCTCCACCTGGTCCCACCCTTGACACGTGGGAATTATGGGGATTACAATTAAAAGTGAGATTTGGGCTGGGTGCAGTAGCTCACGCCTGTAATCCCAGCACTTTGGGAGGCTGAGGCAGGTGGATCACGAGGTCAAGAGATCGAGACCATCCTGGCCAACATGGTGAGACCCCATCTCTACTAAAAATATGAAAATTAGCCCGGTGTGGTGGCATGCACCTGTAATCCCAGCTACTTGGGAGGCTGAGGCAGAAGAATCCCTTGAACCCAGGTGATGGAGGTTGTGGTGAGCTGAGATCACACCACTGCACTCCAGTCAGTCTGGCGACAGAGCAAGACTCCACCTCAAAAAAAAAAAAAAAAAAACAAAAAAAAGAAAACAGTGAGATTTGGGTGGGGACACAGAGCCAAACCCTATCAACCCCTAAAGACTCAAGATCATTGTTTCAGTCAAGTCCCAGCT
The DNA here is from genome assembly GCF_002776525.5 of Piliocolobus tephrosceles. Lineage (NCBI taxonomy): Eukaryota > Metazoa > Chordata > Mammalia > Primates > Cercopithecidae > Piliocolobus > Piliocolobus tephrosceles. The sequence continues at coordinate 107,349,380 of NC_045444.1, read as the reverse complement.
TCTTAACACACCTTTATCAATCCCCTCATGATGTAGCCTTTCTTTACATATCCAGTCTTAGTTCTTTAACAGGCTTCCTTCCAGGTACCACCTGCAGCCTTGCCGAATATGCCCATTTTGCGATTTCCAATCTCTTTGTCACTTCTTGAGCTGAACAAAAGGGATACTCTCCACCTGGATCATCTGCCTCATGTCTCCCCCTAGTCTTGCTTGGTTTCAGCAAAGTTATTATCTCCCCTGAAGACATCTTTTATTCTACATTTGAACTTCCTACTCTATCCCCAGTTAAGGTCTTACTCCACCCTGTTGTGATTATATGGGTAGTAACTGTAATCTTTTCACAATTTACAAACTCAGATAACAACAGTAATTTAAAAATATATTTCTATTATGCACCTTGATTTCTACTTCATATCACCATTCCTACCTAAGAACAAAACAAACAAACAAACAAAAAGCCATTTCTTCCTTTCTAGGTAAAGTCAGTCAAAGTAGTGATTATTTTGTGATTCAGTGTTCTAATCTCAGTCATTGATCTACTCTGCTCAGGTCTATGTCCCTCCCTAGCACTAGGGATTATCTAAATGTATAGGGTAATTTGCAATAATAGACCAGTTAGAATAGCTAACTCTTAACAGGCCCTGTTAAAAGCTTTTACATATTTGTGCAGTCTTCACAATAGCAGAGGAAGAAGTCCCATCATTGCACAGCTAATAGGAGACTCAGCCTGGATTTGAACCTAGGCACTCTGCGTCAAGAGTCTTACTGATTATTCTATAAGATCTCCATGAAGCTGGATTCCCAAATCAGCTGCACAAGAATCTCCACTTCCCAATATGTATAGCAAATTATCAATCAGTAGCAAATTATCAATCAATGTCAAATAAGTAGAAAGAACAATAGAGATAAAAAACATGAAAAAGGAGACAGTAAAAAAGCCAGAAAGGTGCTATGAGAAGGGAACAGGAAATACCTGTCCTCTTCCCAAATGTGTCTTCCATGACTTTCTACTGGAGTAATCTGCACATTCAGTGCAGAACAGTCAATCATTAGCTACAGGTTCCTGCTTGCTGCGAAGATACAGGGGTATAAATCTATGTATGCTCAATGTCTGCATTTTTGAAAGAAATTATGTTGTCACTGAGTTCATAAATTCTTAAGTCTGGGATGGTTGACAGAGGTAAAAGCAGAGGCAGAGAGTGGAGTGGGTGTTACCCAGAGGCCTAACTACTGGAGATTTTCTGACTCAGATCTGGGAAGCGGAGACAGGATACTCAGAAAGCAGCCACATAAAGAGACAGCTGGAGTGTTCAGGGTAGCTGGTGATTGCAATGTACTGTGGGGGATACTGGAAAGTGAGGGAGCTTCTACTTGCTGGCAACTTCAACACTAACTTGCATGTGATCTTGAGCAACTCGTCGAGAGTCTGTTTTTTTCTCACCTAAGATGGAGGCCATGATCTCAGGCTCTGTGCTCCATGCAGCCTTAATTTTCTAGGCACCCACTCCCCTTGTGTAGGGGTGACTCCTTTTGTCACCCATGGCTATTGCTGAATGTTCCTAGAAGGATGTACTGCTCAGGAAGTAGAGAGGATAAACCTTACATGGTACTTGCATTTGCTCCTCCCTGATTTCCACACATTCCATTGGCTGTTCTGCGTTGTTAGGCATTCTCTTTAAGAGCCATTTTCAGGCCTGAATGCTCAGTGGCTAATTCCAAGATATCAAGAAATGTGGCAACTATAAGAATATTCTAGCTGTTTCTATTGAATTGATATTTCAATTAATAAAAGCAAACTGAACAATTGAAGTAGGAAGTTTTTCCCCCCTCTTTTGCATTGAGCTATACTCAAGAAATTGTTAAAAAAAAGAGTTGAAGTAAAAAAATAGTAAAAAAGAAGATAATAATTCTCTTCTTTTTACTTGATTTTTTAAAAAAAGATACTACATCAAATGATTTCTCATAATTAATAACTGCAAATAACTGAAACACAATTGTTTATTCTTTTTGTTTTTTTGTTTTTTTTGTTTTTTTTTTTTTTTTTGAGGCGGAGTCTTGCTCTGCCGCCCAGGCTGGAGTACAGTGGCCGGATCTCAGCTCACTGCAAGCTCCGCCTCCCAGCTTTGCACCATTCTCCTGCCTCAGCCTCCCGAGTAGCTGGGACTACAGGCGCCCGCCACCTCGCCCGGCTAGTTTTTTGTATTTTTTAGTAGAGACGGGGTTTCACCGTGTTAGCCAGGATGGTCTCGATCTCCTGACCTTGTGATCCGCCCGTCTCGGCCTCCCAAAGTGCTGGGATTACAGGCTTGAGCCACCGTGCCCGGCCGCAATTGTTTATTCTATTCTAGTCTATCCTATTCTATTCTGTTCTATTCTATTCGTCTCACTGGGTACCACTGAGTATTTGGAATTTTTACTATATCATCTCATAAAATATGCTTTTAAAAATGGAAGTCACTGGTTAATATTGATGCTATTGGTCTGGCAAGGTGGCTCACGCCTGTATTCCTAGCACTGATTGCCTGAGCTCAGGAGTTCGAGACCAGCCTGGGCAACAGGGTGAAACCCCATCTCTACTAAAAAAAAAAAAAAAAAAGATACAAAAAATTAACCAGGCTTAGTGGTGCACGCCTGGAGTCCTGGCTACTCAGGAGGCTGAGGCAGGAGAATCGCTAGAACCCAGGAGGTGGAGGTTGCTGTGAGCAGAGATTGCACCACTCCACTCCAGTCTGGGTGACAGAGCGAGACTCTGTCTCTAAACAAAAAATAAAAAAATAAAAATAAATAAATAAAATTGATGCTATCAATGTGAAACTTAAGTGGTAGATTATTGTCCTTAACAATCATCTTTAATAAAGCTGAACAAGAACACACTCTGAAGTCAAACAAGGTGGAAAACAAGTTGTTCTACATGATACCCTATACAGATATGAGGTGCTAAGCCACCTTCCCTTTATTTCTCTTGATCTCCAAGCTACATGCAGCCATTTCTGGTAAGTTTATCATATTCAGCATGATAGAGCAATATTTTGTCACATGTACTTTGTGGTAGGCAGCCTCTAGAAGACTCCCACAATATTCCCTATCTCCTAGTATTCATGCCCTTTGTAATCCCCTCCCCTCGCATGTCAGCTACACGACTGTCTCTTTCCGAGATATCAAATATGGGAGAAATGGTGAAAAGCCACTTCTGAGATTAGGTTATAAAAAAAATAGACTGTGGCTTCCATCTTGAGCCACTAAAGTTTCTCTCTCTCCCCCTCTCTCTGGATCATTCATGCTGGGTGAAGCAAAGCTGTTAATGCTGTGAGGATTCCTCAGAGCTTGATGAGGAACAAAGGCCCTAAATCCAACTATAACCTGCTAATATCACATAAGTGAGCTTGAAGGCAGATCCTTCGGGACCATTTGAGCCTTGAGATGACTGCAGGCCCTGAAGACAGGGTAACCGCAACATCATGAGAGACCTTGCACCAGAGGTAGCTAGCGAAAAGCACACCCAGTTTCCTGACCCACTGAAAGTATGAGTTAATATTTGCTGTTTTGAGCTGCTAAGTTTTGGGATAATTTGTTACACAGCAATAGATCATGAATACACAGAGACTGTAATTTATATGATCACTCATTCAACAGATATTAAATCACTCATTCAACAGCATTTGCTGTGTGCTACTGTAAGGAGGAATATGAATCCTGCCTCTTCTTCATAACCTGTCTTTATATCTAAGAATGAACGTTTTTGGCATGCAGAACATTCTCACTATAATTATTTTGGAAGAAAGAAAAATGGATTTCCTCGGATATACAGCAGAAGGGACTCATGATTAGAACTCTCACTAATCTCTGTATTGGATAACTCTGTAATATGGCCAGTTTAACAAAGTATAGCTAATGGTAGTACCTATACCTTTGCAGTGAATGAATTTTGGTGAAACTCTCAGAGCTATGGAGTAATATGTTGGCACAGAAAGCCAGGCTAAAAGCGGCTGGAGAAGCACAGTCCTCCATGCATGCTTCAACAGTTACAATCTACTCGAATAAATAAGACAGATGCATAAATAACCATGAAATAAAATGCATTAGGGGAGGTTGTAGGAGAGAAGGATTCCTTTGCCAAAGAATACAAAGGCCTTGAAAATTTCAGAATCTGAAAAAGAAATGTGGGGGACGTTAAGGGAATTTCAGAAAGCAGAAATACCTTAGTCTAAGGTACAGTTTTGTTTAATTTAATATTAGTGGTATTCAGTTGCATATTACTATCAGTAGCAGGCAGGGAGTAATTGTGAAGCAGTGATCTTTGACTGCACATATGTGAGATCAGCTGTGTGTAGAGGTGACTTTCCTTCTCTTGTCACCTTAATTACATTTCTGGCAATGGTGGCTCTGCATGCAGGTGAATTTTCGCTAAAGATTAACATTCAATTTTTCAAGTAAAATTTATTTTTGACATTATAATAGAATGTGGAGTCAAAATGAAAATGCATTCTCCATGGAGCAGGTTACCTGCTACTAAAAACAATAGAAATTGCTAAAACTCTTGGAAATCATCATCAAATGTTCAAAGGTAAGAGGACTTAATATAATCTATTCTTGAATTCTGAAAGCTTAAGGGAGGTGAACATCTGTCAATATCTTCTGAATGACATTTGAGAGACCTTGTAGAACTTCTAAAAGTAGGTAATGATGGAGAACAAAAAATGTAATACTGTAATACAGTTTACCAAATAGAAATGCAGATTACATATCTTAGTATTTTTTGTATATCCTGAAATACCATCAGTCTTAAAAGTACTAAAGACACGAAGGTGGAGAATATGGGTTTAGGGAAGAAAAGTTACTTCGAAGCCCTATATAATGACAAACATCAAAATGATTCAACAAATATTGATCTTTTGATTGTAAAAATAATTAGACTCAAACTTTGCAACACAGAAGAAAATAGGTTGTATAATTATAGGGATACATATTTATTTTATGATTAGTACATTCAAAAGTGGATACTTTAAGGTTTCTTTTTTTGAGAAAAATCCTGTTATTAAAGTACTAGTTCATTTTAGAGTTGAAAACAAATTCCAGCATGAGTGAAGAAATCTTAAAAGGAAAAAGATAGAAAACATCCTAACCAAAATATAGGTAGCAAGAAATTATTTCAAGGATATTGCTCTTCTGTCATATTGTTTGCTTTGATACTCCAGAATTGTTTCACAATCAATGTTAGCGCATTGATTTTTTTATATAAATTATCTTTTATTATCTGTCATATATTAGTTAGATATACCTATTAGTAACCAAATCTAAGTACTTTTGATTTCTTCTATGAAAGGCTATTCTAATGAAAAATTATTTAAATGAATATAATTATCTTTGCTTGATTTATCTTATGTAGGGCAGAGTTTTATTAATCTTTATTTCGTAAAGACATTAGGGAAATTCTTAAACTCAAATTAAAAAAATTCAGACTTCCAGCAGATCTAAGACTACCCATTGCAGCACTAGAGAGCATTACATAATGCCAATGTGTAATAGTCAGGTAATGACCTAAGACCTAAGATTGAATTCAGCATCAGTGAACTGAATGCAATTACAATCAGTTCTTCATTACCCACACAAATGAAGGAGAACCAAAATATGGATAACACAAAAGCTTATACAGGTATAGCATAGAGTAGTTATGGCCATTTTTTCCCTTATTGTTTCTGAGTTTCATTCTGTATTATAGTTTGTGAAGTATAGTGTTAGGATTAATGCATATCACCCAAATACTAAGATCTGATGGCAAAAAGATAGTTTTTTTTCCATATAGGCAATGAGTACTCCCAGTTGGGGGGAGTAAAAATAGCAATAAAAATTTGACTTATCAAGTAACATTTGAAATCTACTTTACATAGTAAGTTATTATACTGATAGGTAACATAAAAATTGTATTTGTAAGAAGAAAATTACGATTTAGATGTATTTAGGGCCTATGTAAATGAACTGTTTTGTAGCACACTACTTCTGTATTTCATTATGCACTGCTTTGCTTTTTTTCTCTCTCTTTGTTTATTCTTTGGTTTTTAACATGGCCATTCATAATGAAATGGAGAAATAAGTTATCAACTTTGGGCTGGGTATGGTGGCTTATATCTGTAATCCCAGAACTTTGGGAGGATGGAGCAGGAGGATTGCTTGAGTCCAGGAGTTTAAACCAGCCTTAGCAATATAGTGAAACTGTCATCTCTGCAAAAAAATAAAATTAAATTAAAAAATTGTGAATTTTGAAGTGTGTTCCCTTATATTTGGAAAATCTTTCAGGGCAAAAACAGCAATATGGGGCTCTGGGTTGTTATTCCAAATATTTAGAAGAGAGTTCTAGAATATTCTATTTTCATTTCTAAAGTAATGATTCCTCTTTTGTGAGACTGACTCTACCCTATTACCAAGTAATTAAATGGGGTATTTTGTAAAGTCTTAGTCATATCCTCCCTACACACTCCCATAAGCAGCAAGGTCTATAAAAAATGCATTTATAGGCATTTTCATGAGCCAATGGATTGGACCAGTCTGTTTTTCAGTTATGTCCCAGGAAGTCATGGTCAAGCAGCTGGGGCTTAATATGAAGAACCCTGCTCCAGCTGGTTAAAATGACCATTATATACGCTCCTTGAAAGTTACTATTTTTACATAAAAGACCCGAAAGTAGCAGGCATCTATAATGTGCAATTATTCTTAGCACATGGAGGTAGCTTTATGGAAAGGTTTTGAAAGAATTACATTCCCTTCGTTTCTTCAGCATGTTTTTTATCCTCTTTTAAGATATTCTCAGCCTGATCTTCCCCACAAAAGAAAAGTCACCCAATGTCTCTGGGAAATTAGGGTGAGGTCATATAGGACCATCTAAAGATCCGCTTTAGACAAAGCTCTTTTCATAGCTATCTAAAAGCCATAGACCATTGAAAATGGACAGAGAACAGGACCACTCAAATCCATGTTGCTTAAAGAGAAGTATTTTAGGTGACCTTTACCCCTTCCTTATCAATGAACCCTCTGAAGGTTTGGAGATCACTAGTGCAGATACGTCACCTACGAATACACCTTTTCATACACAATTTTTGCTCTTATATTTTCAGAACTTACCTAAATTCTCAAGAGTCATGTTAAATAGTTATTGAAAATCATATTACCCCAGAGTCAGCACTGTGTCTGTAATTATCAAATAACTTCCAGTAACATCTCTGGCAGTTAGGCTGCCAGAAAAGTCTTTGATACTTCTCCCACTTTTTTTTTTTTTCTAAAATATAAAGACCTTAGGACTTCAGAATCTGCTAAATAAACTTCTCAGTGATGACAGCTATTGTCATTATAATTTCCATCCATCTAGATATGTCGGTGGAAAATAATGGTTTATAATACATTTCCATAGAACAGTGGTTTTCTTTTTAAAATAATTAATTTAACTTTCTTAATTGACAAATAATAATTATACATATTCATGGGACAGATCATGATGTTTCCATTCATATAATGTATAGTGAGTGATCAGATTAGGGTAATTAGCACATTCATTACCTCACACAATTGTCATTTGTGTGTGTGTGTGTTGGAAACATTTAATATCCTCCTTCTAGCAAGTTTTTCTTAAGATGAAGTCTTAAAGGCACAATTGTTTGTTTGATCAGGTGGTTTATCAGACCGTATTCTAGAGACTGCAGATTTCTAGAGGAATATTTCTGTCAAAGTAATTTACAAGTATTTGCTAGCACAGGTAATAAATTCTATTTAAGAATGCATCTTCTGTTCCTCCATGTATATTAAAATAAGATTCAGATGTGGAGGGCTGCTCACACCTAGAAGCTGCATAACTTTGAACATGTTATTATACCTGTGTGTGCCTTGGTTTTCCCATCTACACAATGGGGATAATAATAGCGTCTATCTGATGGGCTTTGGGGGAGGATTACATCAGTTTATTTATGTGCCTTCAGTGAATGTCACCTCTTACTGATTGCTTTCTCCAAGTGTTTCTCATCAGAACAGTCACACATCTGGCCTTCTTTCAGATTCCCCTTCCTTTGAAGTTCGTTTTTTGAACTAAAAGTATACTTAGATCTTTCATTTAATTAAGATTTAAATTATTTATAACTTGCTTAAATTATTTCTCCTTTCAAATATATTCACATTTAAAGATACACTTAAAACCCTAGATTCATGTATATTAAAAACCTAGGTTCTGGAGTTAGGCAGGTCTCTCTCCTGTGACTAATCGTCTTGGACTAGTGAGTTAACTTAGTTTTCTCCTCTGAGCCTCGGATATTTAATTTGTTAAATGAAGATAATATATTTAACTTGAAGATTATTCTGAGAAAATTAACTGGAACTTATGAAATAAAGATGTATTAGTCAATATACTTTTAGTTGCAAGAGAGAGAAACTTACTTAACATGGCTTAGCCAACAAAGGGATTTATCAACTCACTTACCCGAAAAGTCCATGGAAGAACAGGCCTTTGGCACACTTGGAGCCAACTCTCAACTCATAAACATAGGGACTAGTTTCTCTCCATTCTTTAGCTGGGCTTTCCAATGGGTAAGCTCCATTCTTGGGTGGCCTCCACTGCAGTCCCAGATGCAATAGGCAGGCATCTTCATAGCTTTGAGTCTAATGATGCAAGTGATTTCTCTTCCCAAAGGTTCTAATGAAAGTCTGTACCACAGCTCATGACCCTGGTGTGGTTCACATGTCCATCCAAGACCAAATAACTGCTGACAGTGATGACCAAGTGACCTGCTTATCCATGCCTGGTTTCTGTGCCCATTGCTGCCCCGGATTACAGAGGAGGGGATGGGTTAACTGACTTAAACTGCAAGTGGGTTCCTCAAGGAAAATTCCAATGGTTTTATCTCAAGGATGAGTAATGTGCACTGGCTGGGCAAACACCACCAATGTCCTTTACAAAACATTGTTCTCTTTCAAAAATAGAATATTGATACACATCAGGGGAACAATTTTCAAGGACACAGGGCTTTTTAAATCCCTTTAATATATGGCATGAGCAAGTCAAATTGGAAATGAGAGAGCCTCATTCAATTTCCTCAATAATTAAAATTATTGTAACTATTTTACATATGTGTGTACACACACATACCTATACACATCATATATAGTGAAATATGTTGTGTATTTTGTGTGTATATATATATAACTATGCGTGGTATATAATGAATATATGTGTGCTGCATGTGGTATGTATTACACAGCTTTTTCTTAAACGTCTTGTTTTAAAGAAAGATGCCACCTTTGTACGTTGCTATTTGAGAGTAGTAATAGTGGACGGTAAAGTAGAGGGAAAGTTTTACAGGCTAATTTTACATCTGGCACTACTGGTTTATTGGAGTAAATACAAAACTCATATGAATGTGGTTAATACTGGGTATTGCATTTGGTAATGCATATTGTTCATTTTATACCCCCTTTAAAGTGCATATCTGTGCATGTCACTTTCAAACTAGCACCGTGGGCTTTATAAACATTATAGTACCACTATACAAAGCTGCCAAATGAGTATTTTGAAATTTAACTACAATACAGCTGGCCACAGATCTAGAAGTGGGGGGAAAGAAAAGAAAGAAAAAAGAAAAAGAAACAACAGGTCTGGGCATCTTTATTAGTGGGGCCAGGTAGAAACATTTGTTCAGAGGGCTTTGTCTGATGACCAGCAATTGTTCCTTGAGTTTTTCCTTTGGTTCTGTACCACAGAGCATATTAAAACCCACAGGCCTTTTCTAGGGTGTAGTGTGGAAACCGGAGATCACAAAGTTTCTTGTCTAAAGAAGACCAGAAGGTTCTCATTAGAAAATCATTTCTCAACTACCCTAAAGGAGAAAACAAAAGACCCCTGGTCTTCCTATGCAATAAGACTCTTGATGCTGCTCAGATGGTCAGCACCTAGTAGGGATGGCTAAGAAATCAACAGCCCATCCACGCAGGAGGCCAGCTTTTCATGATGAAAACATGATTTAGACTTAAGCGTTTGCAAGGAATAGATCAGTAAGGCAATTGCTCCAAAGCCACTCTTATTACTTTTAATAATATTATTTCTGTTCTAACTCCTCTTTTTAAAAAACACTCTTCCACCCTCTGCAATTTGACACTGAAATGTGGTTTTGTCATTATCAGATTGCAGATATTTTGTTTCAGGGTTTTTTCTCTCTCTTTTTTTTAATCTATATTTCCCAGAAAGAAGAAAACTGTTAGCTATTCCCTTACAACCCAGATTCAGAGAAATTGCCCTTGGCCCTCACAGACTGCCACCTGAGGCCTGATAATGAGCTGGCTGAGCCGTATTTGTTCAACTATTCGCCTGGCAGCATTAGGCACCCCTTAGGTCCCTGGTGAAATCCCAGGATACCCTCCTAACTGTTTTCTATGGTAGCTCTTGCATGTGGACCCCTTTGATCCTCTGATGTGCTGATTCAAAGGGAAGGGGAGAGGAGAGGAAGGCACAGAGTTCACGGGGAAAGCGCCAGGCTTTGTGGAAGCCAGAAGAGTGGCAGGATCCAAACTGCAGTGAAACCAGCCTCTGGGCCTGGCCAGAGATGACCCTGATAGCTGGCAGGAACTTCTCTACAACCTAAATTTTCTCAGGCTCTTGCTTTGAGGCAACATTGAGGCATTAACTTACCCCCCAAACAGATAAGCCTTTCATTATAGGGCTTCCATGGAAAGCAAGTTTGACAAGTTGGATATTTATACCAGGACCGTGAAGTTTACTGGCAAGTTCAAAGGCATAATCCATTACTTCAAGCAGCTGCAAGTGGAAAGATGTTTAGCTGTATTTTCACATGAGTGATGGAAACACTCAAGACGGCATGATTTTTCCAAGGAAAAGGCCGAGGTTAGGTACGCAGTATTTGGGTTATAACAACTGCTATAATATTGTGCACAATTGCAAATAGGGAAATGTGTGTTCAGGGCTTTGGCTTCCCCTTATTTTATGCTATATTTCTCTTACTCTAATGCATTTCTACTGCAAAATTCAGAAATCTAGACTCACTTACATTTACACTTACACACGTGCACAGCACACACACACATCCACACATTCTTAAGAAAGGTATGTTCACTCCCAGACCACTATTAAATTCTGTCTCTCCCTTTTCCTGTGAAAATACTCAAGAAAATAATTAGACATATTAATTATACATGACTTTTAAAAATATGTCAGTCTTATATCTTTATTGGAATTATTTGCATGTAAACCTTAACAGAATCTAAAAAAAAATGACCTTCCTAGGATTTATGATGTAACAAGGGAGACTGAGCAAGAAATAATACAAGTGAAGTCTATGCAAAGGAAACATAGCTAGTTCTGACACCAGTTGATTGTTGACTTCGAACAAATCATGGCTTCACTTTCTCTTTTCTATGAAATGAGGATATTGGCATAGTGGTTCCCAACTTTTCCAAACACATGCCTCAATGACAGAAGAGAATGAACATATTCCGTAAGGTATTTAAGAGGTAGTGCCCTGAGAGACCAATGCAAGCAAAAATTTTCTTTGGAATCTTATTTTTGTGTTACAAAGTCTAGTCAAATTGTGTGCCCTACTCCATAATATTTAAATATAAATATAAAAGTGCACTTTTCTTCTGTACTTTTTACTTTTATTTATTTATTTTGAGATGGAGTCTTGCTTTGTCCCCAAGGCTGGAGTGCAGTGGCGCGATCTCGGCAGACTGCAACCTCCACCTCCCGGGTTAAAGCAACTCTCCTGCCTCAGCCTCCAGAGTAGCTAGGATTAAAGGCACGCACCACCATGCCCAGCTAATTTTTTATATTTTTGGTAGAGGCAGAGTTTCACCATGTTGGCCAGGCTGGTCTCGGACTCCTGACCTCAGATGATCCACCTGCCTCAGCCTCCCAGAGTGCTGGGATTACAAGCGTGAACCACCACATGTGGCCTCTTTCCTACCTTTTTTTTTTTTTTTGAGATGTAGTCTCACTCTGTTGCCCAGGCTGGAGTGCAGTGGTACGATCTCGGGGCTCACTGCAACCTCCGTCTCCCGGGTTCAGGTGACTCTCCTGCCTCAGCCTCCCAAGTAGTTGGGACTACGGGTGCCTGCCACCACGCCTGGCTAATTTTTTATATTTTTAGTAGAGGTGGAGTTTCACCGTGTTAGCCAGGATGGTCTCGATCTCCTGACCTTGTGATCCACCAGCCTCGGCCTCCCGAAATGCTGGGATTACAGGCATGAGCCACCGTGCACAGCCACTCTTTCAAAATTTTTAAAGCAAATTTTGTGTTGCAGAAAATTGTGCCTCACTTAAATCTTATGGGCTTAGGTACCTCCCTGGTACAATTACCAGGTAACCCTTGAGCTACTGTATGATCCAATTTAAATAGCAATAGATTATTCTTGGGTTTAATGTCATCTGAGACCTCATAGGTCTATGATTTGGGGTGATGGGTGGTTAAATGTCATATGAACAGGTATGACTGGCCTGTTTTGGTTAGGAGCACATTCGTATGGCGGTGAAAATCTTGGCGTCTTTGCCATTCTAAGACATCACTTTGGGCTCAAGAAGGTTCTGTAGGGGTTACTCAGAAGGCCTAGGAATTCAGGGATTCCAGAACAAAGGGTGATTCCAGGGCCTCTTTGAATCTGTGGCTTGTTTCAGAGATTTACAGATACAGTAGGAAAATAATTTGCTTGGAGTTATGAAACTCTGCCTTTGAGAGTTCCAGACCACTAACATTAAGAACTGAGACACCCCAGAACTGAATGCTGTTTGGGTATTAGCAGAGCTATCAGTGACCCAGTTTCAGGGGTTAGATGAGCATCACAATGGGCCTGCATTTCAAATGCACTAAGTCAGGACTCTCTGTGCTCAGGAGATGGGCTTGGAGTTCATGCTGGTTTGTGAAGGTTGACCTGGGCTCTGCTTTGAGGGCAGGCATTTTTTTTGCTAGAATGAAAAAAGAGCAGCAGGCTAAAAAGCAGTCCTTGGGGTAGCGTTTATTCAATTCATCATATTGACTATTGTTAGGCTCTGAAAATGAATCGGTTTATTTTTCATATATCTCGGTTGCACGATCAAGAGGCAGAAGGCCTCAACCTAAAAATGTGTGCACTCTCTCTCTTTTTTTAAATGAAATCCTGCTGAAGAATAGAAGCTTCGCTAATGTTCTGTTTACATCAATCCTCTGTTTTTGAAAAAAGAAAACCTCTGTTCCCTGTGGGACATACTCTCAGATCTCTGTTAACTCTAACTGTTACGCAGCCACCTGTGTAATATCCTTGAAACTCCTGACGGGTCTGTCTAACTCTATACAATACACAGAAATCAACTTTTGGAGAGAGCCAGAAATGGTTCACCCAGTAATCAATTCTGTAGGGACATAGAAAAGTAGTAAATAAAAACCTTAAGTCAAGAGACGCACATGATTAAGGAGATTAGGTTTCAAATATACAGGCTCTGGACTTTGGTCTGGGTAGGGAGGAATAAACTTAAGGCGATGTAGTTTCAAGATGTCGTCCTTCTATTTAACGCTGTAAGATAAATCACAAAGCAGTAGGTAGAACTGAACAGCCTTTTGATCCTTGGGTTCTCTGTTACAGAAGACTATCAAATTTAAGTTAATATTGTATTGGGACAAGTAGGTGCACAGAGAGGTTTTGGAGGGTGTTTAATACATCTTCTTATAAAGGATGAATATTTCCAGATATAGTCTGTGCAGCACATAGAAATCACTAGTGTCTTCTTACTAAAATGCAGATTCTTGGACGTCACCTTTTACCAACTGAATTTCTGGAAAGCCTGCTAATTAATATATTTTTCAAATCTCCAGGTAGTATTTTAACCCTAAATTCTGAGAACCACTTAATGAGAAACTGAAGCTTTTCTGGATTAATTGAGAATGATTTTACTTGACTGCTTTCTTCTGAAGGACATTAGTTTTAACCGTCTTCCCAGTTGGATGCTAAATCAAGAATTAACCAAGAGATGGGTTTGGTAGGATAACAACAGGATGGAGGCAGACTACATTAAACTGATTTTTGAATCTCACTCAACTACGTGGTTTCCAAAGCAACCTACAAAAGAAATTTTAACCCACAAACGAATGCTTGTTAAAATGAGTGTAAAGTAACCACACTACTTCAAAGTCTAAGAAACAGGATTGTGCTTTGGGAATCTGTATCCTGGTTACATGTCAAATTAACCAGGTAATTGCTGTATCCTGAATTTCTAAACAGAAAATTGCTCTTTGTACTTCAGATGGTTTAGTGCTATGTTTAATTGACCTTCTTTAATTAGGTTGGCTTGGTGATTCTCTCATTAAAAAATCCCAATATTGTGATTACTTCTTTTGCTCCTTTACAGGGAAAACTTAGCCTGAAGCTGGCTACAGATAGAGTTTATTAAGAATCAACAAACAGTGAGAGGACCTAGTTTAGAATAAGAGGATTTTAAATAGACAAAGCAAAAAATCATTTTGGAAATGGAAAAAAAATGCAACATTGCATGATAGAGCACATTAGAGGCCTTACTGTATTGCTAGTCCTGGAACTAATTTTTCTGTGACAAGCCACATATCATCTCTGTGTGTCAATTTCTCACATATGTCATGAAAATGACCATATCTATGACAAGGTTGACTTACTGGTATTTAGTGGCTAAGACCCTTTAGGAAACTTTAGGGGTAAGCTGAGAAGCTAGCCACTGAGAGAAATCATTTCACATAGGCAGGATGATTTAGAAATAACATACTGATGGCCATTCAAGGATTGTTTAAGGATGTAAGAGCAATGCTGAGATGAAACACTAGGTATTGAGATATGATTAGGTTTAGAGACCTAGGACTGAGTGGGCTGGCTTTTCCTATACTTAAGCACTGAGACTACCTATACTTAAGCACTGCCTGGTCAGCTTGGCCCAGTCCTTGATCGCAGGCTACCATGTGATATTATTAAGAGTCATATCCCAATAACTTGATGTCACTAAACAGTAGCATCACCTACTAACCTTCACCTTTGGGGCTGAGGCCACATACTCAACTGTGCTTGTGCAGTATTCTGAATGCCAAATAACCTTGGGTGGTGTTAGCTGCTACTAGAATCAGTATATGGCATGGTGAACCCCATGCCCCTTACTCTAGACCCCAGACTAGGGTCCTATTTTAGCTCAAATGGACCCCTGACAATCTCTGTAATTGCAACAGAATTGTCTCTGGTGTCCAGAGACTCCTAAAGCTGGGGTCCTTGCCAATGTGGTCAGATGAAACCTACTTAGTTAGGTCAGATCTCAGATCATAGACAGAGTAATTAGGGTCAATATGTCTTCTTTTTGGGACTCATCTCCTCTCCAAGGCTAGTTCTCTGAGCCCTGGGTTTGCCATACTCATGGACTTATTGCCAGTTTTCCATGATGCTCCAGCTGTTCTCATGGTAATTTGCATAGGTCACACCACTCAGATCCTGAGATTGGGGAAGAAGCAAGATTTCATCAAGGTCCCAAGTCATTGGTTGTTTTTTCTCCACACAGGTGGCATGCCACACTTGGATAATCCATTTTATTATCGCTATTAAAGGCCGTACATTGAGCCCTAAAGTCTGCATTTATTCTAGTAAGAGAGAAAAAAAATTAAATTATTCATTTAATTTATTGCCATAATATGAGAAATTTCTAGAAAATAAATTAAACATTTATTGCGTACTTACCACATGTAAAGCACTGACATGTAAACATTATAGATACATTTAATTTCTATCTAGAGGAAGAATGATATGTGCTCTAATGAGATCCACATTCTAGCTAGGGAACATTTATTTTGATAATGGATAATGTTTATGGAATTTTGTGAGCATTTTGGGGGAAAAAGTCTTCTTGCTCATGAAAATAGTATGTGTTGCATTTTATTTAGAAGCTGAGCAACTCAACAAAGTTTATATTACCAAAGCAGGCTATTCTACCTGCAAGTCTTCTACCTTCAATTATTAGTAATGATCATCCTTCACAATTCTTGAAATAGTAACAATACTGGGTAGGTTCATGGCTAATTTTGAATTTATTTATTTAATCCACGTTTCATGGGCATGTGCAGTAGTTTCCTCCTACTGCAGGTGGTGTGGAAAAACAGAAATGATAAAATCCTCAAAGGAGTTTTAATCCAATTCAGAAGATCAAGCATAAAAATAAACAGTACAGGTATAAGAAAGAAACGAGAATGAACACCATAATAAGTGTTTGAGTTAATTGCAATGAAACTTCAAAAGTGGAGATAATTAGGGGGTGTTATTGAAGAACTTCTGACCTAATTGAAACTGTTTTCCCTCAATGTTTAGGATAATGACACTGTCATATCTTAGCAGTTTCTCTTTGGCAATATTGGATATCATGTCAAATCTCAAAATATGCCACAGGTTGAATGATGCACAGATGCTGCAGAAAGAATACTACATATTTCCTCATTCCACTGCAAACCATTGACAACTTACTCCAGGGATGAAATGAAAACCCGCAGGTCAAAGAAGTGGGTTACACAATAAATAAAACATACATTTTTCTATTCCGTCTTATAGGAACATTTAAATTTGTGAAAGAATTTAGCTTCTCTGATGGTGTCCACATGGCTATAATCAATACGAATAGGAAATATTAGGACATGGTTTAGATTTCCAGGTCCAGAGTGACCCAAATCATTCATGGGAGCATTTACAGGTGTCTCTCAGAGTCTGCTGAAAAGTGCCTTGAACAATTGTTGCCTAGGATATCAGTGAGCATTAAATATTCCATCCTAGGAACTGATTATAAATTCAGCTTAGGTTAAATATGCAAAGAGCAAAGGCAGGTCTGGCCCTTCTTCCGTGCTAGAGAAGATGTATTGTTATGTCCTTCAGGGCTGGAAAAGAAATTTGGTGAAGTGTAGCTCTGTTCAACCAGTTCTGCAAGAGTTACTAAAGAATTACCAAAGGACAGAAAATATCTTTGAGTGAGGAAATGATCAGAGATAAGGTATGAGAGTCCTACTTCAACTCATGCCTTCATTCTGGCCTTGCTCCCTTATTTACAACAAAGTAGTCTTGTTAAGGGAGCAATGATCCAGTCAACCAGGGTAGCTCTATTTGTCGGAATCTGTTGCTGGAGTTAGGTTATAGCATGGCTTGCTAGCTAGTGGGCCTTGTGAGGCAATGCACTCTGACCATAATTGGAGGCAAACTTTTTTGATGCCTCTTCTGGAATCCTATTCAATAAAATAAAATAAAAATGTGGAATAAAAATGTAATGCCTAATGTTTTTCTTCAAAGGTGGCAAAACAACAGAGTTATTAATAAGCATGTACAATTTCATTGTATGGAGAAAGAGTAGCTCAAACACACAGGAGGATTCTATTAAATGGATTTTTAAAGCCACAAGGAAATTGCGGGCGCCTGTAATCAATCCCAGCTACTCGGGAGGCTGAGGCAGGAGAATGGCGTAAACCCGGGAGGCGGAGCTTGCAGTGAGCTGAGATCCGGCCACTGCACTCCAGCCTGGGCGACAGAGCAAGACTCTGTCTCAAAAAAAATAAAAATAAAAAATAAAAAATAAAAAAGTTAAATTTATTAAAGTATAGCCTAATATTTTTATCCTACGATTTTAGAAGCTTATCCTAAAATGAGAAAGAAAAAAAATTATAGCGAGGATCTGAACTGTAAAACAACTATGCCAGATGATTTCATTGTCAAAGAAATTATGGGTCCAGCATGGTATCTCATGCCTGTAATCCAAGCACTTTGGGAGGCCGAGGTGGGCAGTTCACTAGAGGCCAGGAGTTCCAGTCTACTGGGCAATACGGTGAAACCCCTTGTCTACTAAAGAATACAAAAACTAGCTGGATGTGGAGACACGGGCCTGTAATCCCAGCTACTCAGAAGGGTGAGGCAGGAGAATCACTTGAACCCAGGAGGCGGAGGTTACAGTGAGCTGAGATCGTGCCACCGTACTCCAGCCTGGGAGACAGAGCAATACCCTGTCAAAAAAAAAATATGAATATATATATATATATGGAAATGGAAAATGCAAAATGCTTCATTTCTTCACAAATATAGTCCATAAATTGATCCATTAGAGTCTAAGTTACCTATGAAAAGTGTTAGCTGTTTTCCTCTAGCATTCCCAGCAAAGTGGATGCAATCCTTGGGGAGTACTGCCTATTGCAGAGCTTCCCCTATTTTATTTTATTTTATTTTCATTACAAAATAACTCTCCAGATAAAGAGCGATTTTTGCACGTGAGCAAAGTACCCAGGACCTTTGGTCTCACACTGTAGGAAATCCCGGTGATTTTCCTACTTCATGTAAATCAATCACCACCAACAAATTGACCCACAAGTCTGAAGGATAAGCATGCGTGCTCTCATCATGGAGCTCCTGAGCCCTGTTGCACTCCAAGTGCTGGGATAAAACGCACACATAACCAAGGGGCAGACACACAGCGCAAACTGTGTCTGAACTGCTGAGCTGCAGCGCAGTTGGAGAAGGTGTAAGGGGGTGGAGACCACAAGAGTCCTGCTTTAGGTTAGCAAAAAATGTACATGGGGCTGCATGGGAGTACTCCAGCCTCATGGCTTTTAACTTGCGCTTTCTGCTTCCTGTTTCTCAACAAGGATGTTACTGGCATTTTTTGTTGGACTCTTCTTGAGTTCTTCATTGTTTGTGGCTGTCCTGTGCATCCAGGATTTTGAGGTTCCTCGCTTCTGTCACCTATTTACCAACAAGAGTGCCTCCTTTGTCCCTCACCCCTTGCCAGTTATTGTGACAACCAAACACACACCTACACAGTTGAAAATGGCCCCTGGGAGGAGGAATCTCCCCTTTGGTTGAGAGCCTATGGCTTTTAGCGCTTTACTTATTTATTTATTTATTTTTAATTATTATTATTATTTTTTGGAGGTGGGGTCTCGCACTGTCACCTGGGCTGGAGTGCAGTGGTGCAATCTCGGCTCACTGCAGCCTCCATCTCCCGGGTTCCAGTGATTCTTCTTGCCTCAGCCTCTCAAGTAGGAGGGATTATAGATGCCCGCCACCACACCCTGCTAATTTTTTATTTTATTTTATTTTTAGTAGAAACAGGGTTTCACTATGTTGGCCAGGCTGATCTCGAACTCCTGACCTCATGATCTGCCCGCCTCATCCTCCCAAAGTGGTGGGATTACAGGTGTGATCCACTGCACTCGGCCATGCTTGTAGGCTCTTAGTCCACCATGCTATGTGATTCCCCTTTGCTTCCTTCAGTCTTTGCTGAAAAGATACCCTCTGGTAAGTCTCCATACCAGCATGTTTCAGATGGGAAGCCTGACTCTGCACTAATGGGTGTCTCCCTGCATTGCTCTCTTGCTGTGTCCCCAGGAGGAGTAGGAACATGGTTGGGACTCAGCAAAGTTTCCCAGCCACATGTGTGGCTAAGAAGCAGCAGATGTGCCTGCAGCCAGGTCTGGACAGGGAAGACACCTGCAGCTCATGGCCATGACTCTGCTTTCTGGGCATCACAAAATTTCCAAGTATTTGGTCTGACTTGATCAGGAGTCAGGTCAGAGAGTGGGGACAGGAGTAGCAATGTCTAAGAGTGACTATCTCATTTTTTGACAAGGATGGAGGCTTCATATTATTCAGTTTGATTTAAATAAAATAAATGGACATTTCTTGCAATGCCTTTTGTTTTAAATAGACTTTAGGTTCATGCCAGATAAATATGAATCGTTTGAAAATGACCACTGTGTTTGTAAACAACAGTAAGTAGACTTTATTACTTATGTTCCATTACATTTTCACTTTCCCACATTTTTTTAACTTAAGGATCTAATGGTAGTTAATACACAGACTCCTGAAAGAGGTAATGCTAACATATCAGTCATTCATCCAACAACAGTATGAATGGAGAGTAGTTTGGAAGGAGAGGCCAGAGGGACAGTGGGAACTGAAGTAGGAGGATAAATACATCAGATGGACATTGATAGCACAAAGATATTTACAGGATTCTTGAGAATAGAGATTCTAGAGAACAACCAAACAAATTGTATGTGTTACAAAGAACAGGGGATAAGACAGGAGTGGCAATTAGATAAAACTTCTTTTAGGCTGCTTCCTAATTTTCTTTTCATCATGCTAATTGCATGAAGGCCCAGAGTGTGCCCTGAGGTAAGCACACTCCAAATGTGCCTTGCTAGAAATTCCCCATGTCTGTTCCATCCTTCTGTGTCCGCTGCATCCCCTGCCATGTACTCTGGCACTGTCTTTCTCATTAGTGAGACCTGCATCTCGCCAGCCTCCCTTGCAAAGGAGGTGTAAAGGGTGTGCTCCACATGGCTCTACGTCAGGCTGCAGATTCCTCTGGCCCCAGAAGTCACCAACTCTCGATTCTGCCCTTTGCTCTTCTCTCCATCTCTTTGAGCCTACCTTTCCATTCCTCCCACACCCCTGTTGAGCTGACAAGTCCCAGGTGCATCTACACACTTTCCCTACCTCCTCCCGCCACCTCCCCTCCCACCCACCGTCATTGATCCCTGACATTTAAAAATTTTGTGGATCATTCTGGTGAGGAGGTTGACCTTTGGAGGAATGTCCCAGATGAAGTCATAGAAAAAATAAAGAAAGGGACAGGAGAAAATGCTGATGGAGGCCTAGATGAAACAGTAGCTCAAAGGGATTTCTAATTAAGAAAAAATGAAATGTGTATATCCAAAATATGTTCTCGTCTACTTAATCCACTTGAAGATCTTAAATTGAAATGCATTTTTGCTGTTTCGTTTTCTTCATGTCATCTATCTTGGGGTGACACCTTTCTCCTACCACCTTCTCTATATGAAGTTTCCATTTCACATCACCTGTATTTAAACATTTTAAGGCAAATGGAGTGAATTTGGCTACCAGTATTCCAGGTTGCCTTCCTGATTGTAATCTATGTTTCTGGCCATGTACTGCCTATGTTTTTAGCATCCTGAAGCAAGCATATATATATGAGCCAATTTCCTTAATTGCATAGATTAAGAAGAGTTTCATTTATTCTGTCAGGGGCCAGCCATTAATTTATCAAGAGAATTAAATATCTCTTGGAGGAACAGTCCAAACATTATTTTTAATCCTGGCAGCAAAAATTGATAAAATGTCTATCATCCATGATAGCAACATTCTTTTTGATTTATGTACTTTATGGGGTGAAAATAAAAATGGCAAATAGTAACATATTGCTGAAATAGTCCACAAGAGAATGTAGTAACATTAAGAACACCTCTCTAAAGGTACGTGAAATGTCATCAGTCAATCATAAGCCTCTAGAGGTAGTTCAAAGGGCTTAACAAACCAATCATTTTTAATGAATTTGCTTGTTTAAAAGATGTCTTTGATGACGGCTTATTAAGATGATGCAAATAGGCTGAGTATTTGTCCTTTCATGTTTCTATTTTGGATAGGTCAGAAAGCCCTTTCATCAGCCAGCACTTTGCCTATCAGAATCTAAATGCTTTAGTCAAGGAGGACATTCAATAAATATTTATTGAGGGTCTCCTGAGTGCCAGGCACAGTGCTGGCTCTAGAGATTCAGAGTGACAAGGCAGATCCAATCATGATGCTCATGAAGCTTCTGGTCCAGGGAAATAAACCACAAACCAACCAACCGGGCTATAAGGTATTTTTTTAGTGTTAAGTCACACAAAGAAAATAATGGAATAGAAAATAACTGGAAATGATCACAACATATAGGATGGTCAGAGACATTTCTGAGAAGAAAACTTTGGAGGTAAGACCTGCTTGATAAGAAGGAGCCATCCTTGCAAAAATTGGGGGGAAATGTATTCTATTAACGTGAATAACAGTGGGAAATAAATCGGAAACAACTTTTGAGTATCTGAAGTAAAAGCAACAGGCCCACCTGGACAGATCATGGTGAAAAGGGAGGAGAGTGGTATGAAATAAAAAGCAGAAGTAGACTTGACCCAGAGAATGACACAGATTTTTATTCTAAGGTGGTAGAATGTCACCTAAGGCTTTATCAGTGGAACAATATGATCTGATGTACATTTTAAAAGTATCCTTCTAGGCTACATAAAGAATAGACCATAACAGGGTAAGACAGAAAGCTGGGAGCCCAATTAGGAAGCAATTGCACCTTCCAGGCAGGAAAAGGATGATGAGGGCTGAGACTGAGATTTTGATAAAGATAGACAAAAATGTATGGGTTTGAGACATAATTGGGCAGATAAACTGGCAGGATGGAGTGATGGATTGGATGTGGAGAGGATGAAGGAAAGAAACAGAAGGATGAGCTAACTCTTGGCTTTTGGCTTGGACAACTAAGTAGATTGTACTGAAGTTACTTCCATGGCCATCTGGACAGGCTACTACAATGGAACCAGAGGTAGTCTTCTTAGTAGTCAAAGAATATGTAAATGAAATTTTGTTTGATTTTTAAATCAGTAACTTTGTAGAGTCATTACTAAATTATAAAAATTTAATATATTTTCTTGACATAGCGATAAACTGTTTTGACTTAGAGCAGCACAACTCTGTTGAAACTATTCATTGCCCTTAGGTGTTAGGGATAAGCTATGATTCTTTCAAGGAAAACATCTTGAGTGAGTAGAATAGTATGCTTGAATTTTTGCCAAGATGTGTTAGGATTTCTCTAGAATCATTTCCTCTTTTTAAAGGTCAAGAGAAAGCTATTTGGATGACATGGAACTTATGCCAAATGCTGATTCTTATCCAAGGTTAACATATCTTGAGTTCCATTCAGCAAATTGATTTCTTCTTGAGATTTCACTTAAAAAGAAAAATTTTATTGCATAATGAAGTAAATTAATGCCCTACAAATGTAATATGCCTCTGTGATATACAGAGTATTTTAGTTTTTTTAGCAAAGCATTTATCCTATTATCACATAATCACTCCTAGCCTAAATAAAGAATCTAGAGCTTAATGCACAATGAATCCTATCTTTTAGCAGTTTTATTGCTATATCAGTTATTAATTTAAATTTGTGTCATTTTCATTTTTTAGTTAACAAGAAAAATAGCTTAAAGATTTGTTTGCCTAGATTATACTGAAAATCCTGTAGGTTGGAGTATTTAACATTGCAAGAATAAGCTATGATATTATTATTGCAAGCTAGACATTCTTATAGTGCGTTTAATCCTCCAGCATCCAAAAGTACTTTAGAAACCATAAATACCAGGGACTTGTTTAACTCTCAAGTGGTAAAGAAGTCTAGCAGATAGGTATCTGAGTCACAGAGTGGGAGGCTGCTAGTAGTTAATGGTCTAATAGCTCACATTATGCTTAGCACACGACACCTCTGTAAGTATGAGCAAGATTAATTCGATTACACTTAGCAAGAACTTAGAGCTCTGTGATAAAGACCCAAAGACATACCAAGCAGGTCTCATCTTTCTTGCTTTGAAAACCTATTTCCTGAAATGGATTTCAGAGCCCTTCACCCCTAACTTCATTTTTCCTTGAGTCTGTATCTTTATGGTAATAGCTACAGCCTCCATTCCCAATCACCTATGAAAAGCCAGACACTTTATGGACATTTTCTTATGAAATCCTCATGTACTTATGAGCTTTCATAGATGTGATGTTCAATCACATTTTACAGATGATGTTTCCCAGAGTTTCAGTAATTTGCCCAGTTTATAATTTTAAAATTGTGTGTGTGTGTGTGTGTGTGTGTGTGTGTGTGTGTGGTGGGGTGGGTACGGTTTGGGGTAGAGTACAGTGCTCAGAGAACCTTAACTTTAATGCTAAATACGTGGCAAAAAAATCTTGAGGTATTATTTTTCTCTTGATAATTTATGTGATTTCTTTTCAACTGTATCCCCAATTAGAAAAGGTACTTCTGGGCCCAAAACAAAGAGGTAGATTTATGCCAGTTAGGGTGTGGATCATGGAAGAGGACCCATGTGTATGACTAGTAGGTAATTGACGGAGTACAGATATTAGGAGGAAGCATTTAGAAACGTTTATCAAAATTGGACATGGTATTTTTATGTCTAATGATCCAGATATAAAAAAAATAAGCTTGTCCTTTTTATATCTTATTTTTATTACCTTTTTTATTTATAAAAGTATCAGCCCATCCATGGCAAAGTCAAGAATTGGGGGCTGGTTGGGCGTGGTGGCTCATATCTGTAATCCTAACACTTTGGGAGGCTCAGGCAGCAGGATCACTTGGGCCCAGGAGTTCAAGACCAGCCTAGGCAACATAAGATGACCCCATCTCTACAGAAAAATAAGAAAAAAAATTAGCTGGGCATGGTGGTATATGCCTGTAGTCCCAGCTCCTTGGGAGACTGAGATAAGATAGCTTGAGCCCCAGAGGTTGAGGCTGCAGTGAGCCGTGATAGCAACACTGCACTCCAGTCTCAGCAATAGAATAAGACTCTGGAAAAAAAAAAAAAAAAGAAGAAGAAGGAAAGAGAGAAAGGAAGGAAGGGAAGGGACGGGAAGGAAAGGGAAGGGAAGGGAAGGGAAGAGAAAGGAGAAAGGAAGGAAGGAAGAAAGGAAGGAAGGAAGGAAGGAAAAGCAAAGAAAGAGAGAAAAAAGAAGAAAGAAAGAGAGAAAAAGAAGAAAGAGGAAAAGAAAGAAAGAAAGAGAAAAGAGGATGGAAAGAGAAAAAGAAAAACGAGTAGAGGACTGACTTTTCATCAGCTTGAGGGGCCCTGGATTAGCTGGTGATCACATGAAGAATGTAGGAATATCAGTGAGCCCTACCTAATGGGGCTTGGCTGCCTCGTTTTTAAGGGACAGAACATCATAGAGGCAAACAAACCCCAGAAAAGGGGCAGCTTCCCAGTGGATTGGGATGGTTGGAACGCTGGCCAACTGGCAGAGATTTCTATGATCCAGCAAGCCAGGCATACTGCAGACACAAGCCTACAAACAAGGTAGAGACATCGCTGAAGGAGAAAATGACCATGCAACAGTTAGCTGGGAGAGAATGAGGGTTATTTCAGCAGCCACCTTTGTAGGACCCCAGAACATGACTGCTATCTCAGAGGCCACCTGGAAAGATGACTTGAAGCCCAGATTGTGGCTGCCTCTCCCCCATGCTTCTGGTCACACCTTAAACACTCAAAATTTAGGTATGATTTTAGTAAAACTATTGTGGCTCAAAAACCTGTGTAGAAAATGTTGCTACCCTGGCTCAAACAAGCTCAAAATAGAAATTAAGTTGAAATAGATTTATATATATATTTTTTAGTTTGTGGACCGGTGATACAGATCCAAAACAAACATATACCCAAGACTAGCTAGCAGATGATCTAAGGCATTAGCAATAGGAGGCTAAATCCCTTTACATGCCTCAAGAATGATATCATCCTAAGAATCAAAGGCAC
Source organism: Piliocolobus tephrosceles (assembly GCF_002776525.5). Classification (NCBI taxonomy): domain Eukaryota; kingdom Metazoa; phylum Chordata; class Mammalia; order Primates; family Cercopithecidae; genus Piliocolobus; species Piliocolobus tephrosceles. Next base: position 107,324,028 of record NC_045444.1, on the reverse strand, counting down.
CAGCTTTTCCTGGTAGGGAATGAGCTCCCAGGATGCCAGGATCATGGTGATTCTGACTCCAGAAGGTCTGACGACATCATTGATTCCATGTTCTTTATCCACTCCTATTCTGAATCAGTTACAGTTTTCTGCCAGCTTTTTCCTTTACATGCTTCTCATATGTGTTCTGACTTTTGTATTTCTAATGCAATCAAATGAATTTATATTTTTTAATTTCCTCAAACGTTAATTAGGAAAATATCGGATCTATCAGACTCTAGTCTGCTCTATCTCCTATCCAACTTTTTTATGACCTAAAATGAAAATATTCTTTAGATCATGACAGGACCCTGCTCAAAATCTATTGGTTCTTATTGTTAACAGAATAAAATTTAAATGCATGGGTTTGATCCAACTAACCTTTCCTTTCTTATCTCTATGCTATCTTCCGGATACATTAAGCTTAATCTAGCCTCATTTCTTTGTTCCTCCAGAGCTTTCTTCTTGGAATGCCTCCTTCCTCCTGCCTTGGCATTTCCTCCCTAATCTTAAATTCCTAGAGTACCACCTAATCCAGGAGGACTTCCCTCACAATTCTGCTTCATCTATATGGCTTCTCTTTATTTTCCACCACTCTTGGCCTTCACCCTTGCCTGATACTCAACAGTGACAAACTCATCCTTGGTTACCTAAGGCTCTTCTAGTTTTAACATTGAAAGCTCTTTCCTCAGAATTTCTTCAGTTCCATCATATGTTTTGGGGGTATCTGCCTTCTCTTCTCAATTGAATTGGAACCTTGGTGAAGGCAGGAAATGTACCACATTTTCATTTTCTAATGTCACTTAAAGTTTTCAACCATGAGAAATGTTCAGCTAGCCATATATTGAAGATTATGCCTTGCATTTACCAAACACACATTCTACCAATGTACTCCTTAAATGAAATGATCAATAAGAACCAAAGAATTGGCCAGGCACCATGACTCATGCCTATAATCCAAGCATTTTGGGTGGCCGAGGAGGGAGGAGCTCTTGAGACCAGAAGTTTGAGACTAGCCTGGGCAACATAGGGAGACCCCTTCTCTACAAAAAAAAAATGTAAAAACAAACACAAAAAAAGCCATGCTTGATGGCACGTGTCTGTAGGCCTCCCAAGCTTCTTGAGAAGTGGAGGTGGGAGGATTGCTTGAGCCCAGGTTGAAGCTGTAGCAAGCTATGATTGCACCGTTGCATTCCAGCCTGGGCAACAGAGTGAGATGCTGTTCCCCTGTGCCCCTACCCCCAAAAATCCCCAAATAATTGAGAAAGAAAAAAAAAAATTCATTGGAGGAATGCAAGCCCTTTGAAATTATCAGGCTCAGAAAGTCATTTAAAATGTACCAACAGTCACGTCTCACTCCCCCTTGAGTTAAATAATTAAGTCTTGAAACCACTTGCTATGCAGGCTCTAGACTAACTGACTCCAAGTATCTATAAAATGCTATACACCCTATAGTTCAACAATGTACAGCCAATCATGAACCAATGTTATTTCTGTAAACCAATGAGAATTCCCAATGAACAACTTTCATAATTGCCCTTCTCCTGATTCTTCCTTTTTCTTCCTTAAAACCTCGAGCCTCTCTTTTGGTCTCCAAAGCATTCCCCAAGGCAACTTGGAAGTATACCCCAGGCTAGGATGCAGCTCTCAACATTTGCACTTGAATAAACTCTCTTTAAACTAGATTCGGAACTTTTGGGTTATTTTAGGTTGACAAAATTAATGAGTTCTTTAATGTGTGTTCCATTTGTCTGATCCGCAGTTCTTCCTATCTTTTATTTTAGATTGTGATAGAAAGAGTTTGGGAGGTTAGGAGGTAAGGTAGAAATAGGCAGTCCTGCCAGGACTCCAAGAAAGAAATTTGCAACCAATCATCTGACACCAGTCTTTGTTGGTGGTGTTGGTGGTGGGGAGTCTAGAATAGTTTGGAAGTTCTAAAATAAACTTTACGCCTTCAGGTGAAAATTTTCTCTAACTCTGAGTCACAAAGACTCCTCTTCTCTACCTGTTCTATTCTTCCCAAGAGTCCAGTGATAGTGAAATGGTGATGGAAGACAGTGAGGAGGAGGGGCTGGAGAGGGCGGCTGTGAGTGTGTGCTGGGAAGCTTATGCAAGCAGCATGGGCAGAGAAGCACTGGACAAGGTATCTTCTCAGAATGGAGGAGAAAGTTCTCAAAAGCTTCACAAGAGATTTGATATATGCCCCACACAACCCCCCTATCCCTGCAGAGAACCTCTGTAGCCAACTTCCAAAATGATATCTCTAATATATAATGTTTATGGCAAACCAGATTCCATCCAAATTGAAAATGTTCCTTAGACATTTTACAGTCAATAGTTCCATTGTGATAAATGTCTCTTCTGTGCTATAGAGAAAGGCTTCTCACCTTTCCAGCTAGACTACCTTATATTCCCTGTGATACCTATGTACCTAAGGCCCTAAGACCTTTTAATTGACTAGAAACCAATGTATCTGTCCTTACAAGATGAGAATATTAATAGAAACTGAAGGATATGGGTGCTTGGATTAATACAGAGTTTTCGAAGACAGTTTCTTCATAAATAGAATCTTTGGGAAAAAAATCAGAAAAGATTAAGGGTGAATGGGGCAAAGTAGGGGTATTAGTCAGGGTTCTTCAGAGAAACAGAACCCAGAGGATACATATATATGCAAACACGTACACACACACACACACACACACACACACACACACACACCACCACCACACACACAGTGGGAGAGACAGAGAGAAGTTTCAAGTAATTGGCTCATGCGCTTGTTTGAAAATCTGCAGGGCAGGCTAGAAATTCTGGTAAGAATTGATGTCACAGTCTTGAATGAAAAGGCTAGAAACTCAATAATTCCTACCATGCAGTCTGGAGGCAAAACTTCCTTTCTCTTGATGGGTCGTTGTCTTTTAAGGCCTCTGTCTGATTTACTAAAGCCCACCCATATTATATAGGGTAACCTGCTTTACTCAGATTCTACTAATTTAATGTTAATCACATCTAAAAAATACCTTCACAGTTATATCTAGACCCGTGTTTGACCAAACAACTGGTCATCATAACCTAATCAAATTGACACACAAAATTAATCATCACAGTGGGATGCAATACTATTTGGTGTCAGATAATACATTTTTATCAAGTATAAGCAAAACATAAATTCAAGGTGAGAGTTACATTATAAAATCTAAAGTAGTCTAGAGATAGCAACAGCTCTAAAATTTCCTGAGGGCATATTCTCAAAGGTGAATTAGATCTGAACATAAAGTAAGATTAATTAATTTTCATTTATTTTTTACTCCTTTCTCCTCAAATGTGAATGTAGAGCTCCTCACTTTGCCTGGTTTAACAAAGCAGGCCAAGAGAACTCATGATGTGCAGCATTCATAAAGTGAACAGAAAAACACTGCAGGGGAAAGTCTCAAAGCCACATAGTAAGGTAAATACTAGGTTGTAATCTAATTAGCAAAAGATAATGGAAGCCAATGGAAAACAGGCCACATGCCCAAGAACTACAATTCCCTGGGGAAATAAATGATTGATCGCTTGGAGACAGGAAACAGATAGGGGAAAGCATGTTCTTGCCTTTGACCTGAAACATAGATCACGACTTCCAACTCGAGTAAAGGCATTTGTAAAAAACCAAATGTTTTACATTCCAGCAGTTTGTCATTTATAGAGAAGACTGGTGAAGTCCTTCCGTACAACACCAGTGACTTGTACTATTAAATGTCTAACTTACCTAAGAAAAATTGTTAAATGCAGAAATGCATTAGCAAAATATTTTTTTCAATCCAAAAATAAAAGGACTGGTTATTTTTACCCCTCTGCCCATTTCACTGCCTTCTGCTGCTCATACACAAATACACACAAAACGAAAGTTAGAGAAGCCATAGCTACTCATCTCCCCATTCACTGTTTAAAATGCTGTTTCTTAAAGAAAATCACCATTGGAACGTTAGGGCTTCCTGTGACTTTGACAGCTCTGCGTAGAGAAGGAATGATCTGCTTACAAGATAGGACTCAGTGGAAGGATTCAGCTCTCTTTCACGAAGAGAGAAAAGAAAGACAAAGAATTATGTCAGAGTGAGAACAAAGTGAACAACATTTTAACAGGAATGTTTGATGAAATTTTACTGTAAGATTGTGGAATGGTGGCATTGGAAACCCTTCTGAGTGCATAGCTCTCAGGCCACAGTTTGGATAAGGCTGATATCGTTTGGCTGTGTCCCCACCCAAATTTCATGTTGAATTGTAGTTCCCACAATTCCCAAGTGTTGTGGGAGGGATCTGGTGGGAAGTAATTGAATCATGGGGACAGGTCTTTCCCATGCTGTTCTGTTGATAGTGAATAATTCTCACAAGATCTGATGGTTTTATAAAGGGGAGTTTCCCTGCACAAACTCTCTTCTCTCGTCCTGCACAAACTCTCTTCTCTTGTGTGCCGCCATGTGAGATATACCTTTCACCTTCCACCATGATTGTGAGGCCTCCCCAGCCGTGTGGAGCTGTGAGTCCATTAAACCTCTTTCTTTTGTAAATTGCCAAGTCTCGAGTATGTCTTTATCAGCAGCATGAAAATGGACTAATACAGGAGCTATTAACCTAAAGCAACAAGTATCATCCAGAAGTGGCTGTGAGTGAATGAGCTGGGAGAATTTAGGCAGCTAAACAAGAAACTGGGTAGAATAAAACTGAGAGCACAAAAATGTTTAGAAAATAGAGGGATAACTTGTTTTGTGTTACAGATTAAAGTGAACTCAATAGTAGGGAAGGAAAAAAGAAGAATGCATCTCCTTTGTCCAGACCACACTGATGTTTGCATCAGAAAAATGAAGAGAGAGCCTAAATTCACTTAAGAATTAGAAAGAAAAAGCAAACAAGAAAAACCCTGAAGACCACTTCTAAAGGAAAGCTGAAAAGTCTGGCATGTTCTCTCTAGTCAGAAAAGTCACACTAAAGTTGACATGTAACTTGATCAAGGACAAAATAACTCTTCAAAATAGAAATTCCAAGAAAATTATCCCCTTTTCATTACATTTCCCTTCAATTACCCTCTGTTATATTTAGTCAACAATTCTCACAAATGAACATTAACTACATGTAGTCATAACTGTCTGGAACTAGGTAAAACTTAAAATCAGGTTTGAAAACAAGCAGAAATTATATGTAATGAGAGCCACAAAAATACTCACTCTGATTCATTGAGTCTGTCTCTGTACTTCTAGGAAAACAAATTGGTTAGCTGCATAAATAAAATGCTCTTTCATGATCATTTCTCAAATGTATGCTATTCACATCCTTGGAAATAGTCTGAATATCCCCAATTAGGAAACTGTTCAAGTAAGTTATATTATTGTCCTTTAGCAGGGAATCATGAAACCAATAATATTTATGAAGTTTTGCATTAAATGGTAAATGCTTATAATAAAATACTGAGAAAAGTAAAGAAAAAAATTTAAAAATGCATAGTGTGATTTTCACTTCTCAAAAGGCAGGAAAGAAAAAGGGTTGACTGGAAGTACTAAACATGTTAACAGTGGATACCTTTGGATGATGATATTGTGAGTGTCATTATGAGATTTTATGTCCAGTAGAATTTTCTATATTTCCCAAATGTTATAATTAGAAAGAGAAACATCAACAAACAAATTTTGAACAGAAGATGGAGAAAAGATGTAAAGATGGTAACAAGGAATAGTTTTTCCCTAGTGGGAAGAGGGAAGCCAAATTGTACCTAGATAAGTAATGACTGCCAAATTTCAAGAGATAACTAGATTGTAAACAGCTCACATGTAGCCACGATTGAACCACAAATGTGAACTCTCAGGGTTATAGCACAGCCAGACTTCACACTTATTTTCTGATGTGTCATGTCAGGTATCAGTGAGGTCCTTTTGAACAACAGTGGCTTGAAATGAGAAAAAACAAAGAAAGCAAATTGAGGAACTAAAAGTACCAGGAGCTATTGGTACCATTATTTGTAAAACTCTGTATGTTTCTCAATCTAATTTCAGGGCCTGATAAGAGCTGTAGGGTCTTGACCAAGTTGTAGTTCTGAAGGCATTTCTTTACACACATTTGGTGGCAGGATTTTCTCTGCTCCTGCATAGGGGATATGCCACAGTATGGCTCCTAGGAGAATAGTCACTGCTAAATACTGAAGAGGAACATGGCCAGGAAGTGGGACAGGACAGGAACCAATTGTTCTTTAGGGGTGTCACAGAGTAAAAAAATAAAAAAATTGGGAAGATATAGGAATGTAGACAGAGTGAAATTAATACGTGTGTGTCCATAAGACAAATATTAAAGAGCCCATTTTTAAAAATTAATTTACTTTTTGAGACAAAGTCTCACTCTGTCACCCAGGTTGGAGTGCAATGGTGCAATCTTGGCTCACTACAACCTCTGCCTCTCCTCTAGAGTTCAAGCGATTCTCCTGCCACAGCCTCCTGACTAGCTGGGATAACAGACATGAGCCACCAGGCTCTGCTAATTTGTGTAGTTTTATTAGTAGAGACGGGGTTTCACCATATTGACCAGGGGTCTTGAACTCCCAGGCTCAGGTGACCCACCTGCCTTGGCCTCCCAAAGTGCTGGGATTGCAGGTGTGAGCCACCGTGCCCAGTCAGTCCATTGGTTTTTAATCAGTCTTTCTCTTTCCCTTCTCTCTCTTTCTACTATGCACATAGTAGTTACAAAGAAATGTCACTCATGTTGGGTGTGACTATAAACTAGTCCCATTATTATATATAAGTAAATCATGTTTTACACCAAGTATTTGCAGTTATCCCTGCCCTTAAAATGTTAGGAGTAATTTTACATCTGTTGCTAATATGCATAATACCATAAATGGAATATTTTGATTTCAAAAAGTAGAGTTATTGAAATTGATTTGTTTGAAATGTAAAAATTTAGTACAGGTAGTAAAGATTTAAAAAGGTGAAGATGAAAATAGAAGTAGAAATTTGTGGGACTTGTAATGAAATAGAAGTAGTAGAATCTCAGCAAATCATATAATTTGGTTGGATCTCTGCTTATTTGAGAAAACTCCTCTGAAAAGCCATAACAATTTACCAACTTCACAGAAAATTATTTGCTAGAGTCATCTCCTATAGGATGAGGTACCTGTGCATAGTGAAGGTGAGGTAATAAATAGTCTTCAGCATACTGGAGATAGCTAAGTTCAGTACAGGACTCTTGTAAAATTGGGAGAGGAGGAGGATTTTGTAGGCTATGATGAATGATCCAGGTGCCATAGCCTTTGAATGGATAATTTTTCATATCTATTTTTTCATTATTTATTTACCTCTATGCAGTGTTATATGGTTCGGTGGTCCCCAAACCTCTCTGCAAACTAGAAAAAAATGATTTTTGTTTTATTTTTGAATGAGATTTTGGAGGTCCCATCCTTGAAATTCTATTTTAGAAGGACTAATAGACTAAGGTAGAGCCTGACATCAATATTTGTATCAATTCTGACATAGGTTGTACTGAGGCCACAATTTGAGAAACAGAGGAAGGAGGTAACAGGAGAAGCAGAAGTATTAGGCTTGTTTAGAAAGATTTTCTCCAACTACAAATCCTACTTAAACCTTTCCATGCTTCTCTTTCTCCTTTCCTCCCCACTCTTTTCCTCTCTCTAAGGAAAGAGAAGCCGTTAGATGATCAAGAAGTGAGCTGAGACAACTTCAAGTTCAGCACCTAGAGGAGTTAGAACCAAGGGAGAAGTGTCTCTCGGAAAAGTCAAAAACAGTGAGGGAGACCAAGATGCATAGAGCGAGAGATGGGATGAAACATATGCTGGTTTCTCATGAACGTTACAAAACTCTATTGGGGTGTGTGTGTGTGTTTGGGGGCAATGCTGGTAATGGGGAGCTCACAGTGTTAAATATTAAATATATAGCAAAGATAGAAAAATGATGACTTGGGATAAGCTATTGAAATAATAACTTGATGTCTAGCAGATCAGGATGCTTTTGAAGAATCCGATGTGGGGAAACAAAACAGCCAGTAAATTGTGAGAGAGTAAAGGTAAAAGTTAAGCTAGTCTATATGCATTACTATTTATTCACTCATTTACTGTTTTCATTCATTTATTTGACACATACCTGTTGAGCATCTACTCGGGCTGGGCATCTTTTAGAAAATGGGAACACCAATGAATCAGACACTGCCCTACCCTCATGGATCTTATAAAAGCTATTCTTTGGTAAGATGAGACTTTTCTTCTTCAATTCTGGTAAATTCAGTGGACCATATAATTCATTTCAAACTGTTTTCATGTAGGAGAGATTTGTGTATGATTGAGAGCAAGGAAAAGAGGCTTAGAAGGGGAATTCAAACATTGAAGACACAAAAGAAAAAATAAATAATAAAATACTGTGATCTCTTTGAAATTGAGAATTAGACGAAATGAAAGAAATATAAAAAGGTAGTTTGGCCCTGTGGGGAATATGATCTGTTCTTCCTCTGACACAGAAAAGAAGGAAGAAAGAACATGCTGGAAGCAGAGCAAAGAAGAGGTAAGACACTGTAGTTATTTTAAATATCCACCTGTTGATAAACACAGGCTTAGAGACATCACTGAAAGTATAAGCCATCTTTAAAGATAAACAGTGCTCGTATATGTATATGTTACATCCAAAGCCCATAGTGTCTAAACATACCAATGCTCAATTATTATTTAAATAATAAATTAAAATTTGGTTGATATTTTACTTCTGTTTATTATTGACTAATCATTGCTTAACTCATCACCACAATTCTTACTGGTGGCTTTGATATCAACATGTGGTTTGATGAACCTCCCATAGTGACGAATCATTCTTTGATTCCCCAGGTTAATTTGAAAATGATCCGAAGATACACACATAGGGTGTCTTATTCTGCTTGTGCTGCTATAACAAAATCCTACAAATGGGTAATTTATGAAGAACAGAAATTTATTTCTTACAGTTATGAAGGCTGGGAAGTTCAGAATCAAGTTAATGGTAGTTTTAGTGTCTGATGAGGGGCCCAGCCTCACCTTCCTAGATGCATTCTCTGAAAGGCAGGAATGCGGTGTCTTTACAAGGCCAAAGGAGTAGAAAGGGGAAAGAACTGAATGCTATGTGGAGCCTCTTTAATAAGGACTCAATACCATTCATACGAAAGGCGCTCTCATGATGTAATTACTTCTTAAAGTCTCCATGCCTTAATTCTATCACATTGGCCATTCAATTTCAGCACATGTACTTTGGAGAAGGCTCATTCAAACCAAAGCATAGGGAAAACTTCAGGCTAAGCATATAGGTTGCTTTGTTTGGGACCTATATATGGATCTCATCAGTCATTTAGGACCGAGAACTGTTGAAATGTTCAAGCTACTATTTGAGGATGGCATTTTGTGGCTCTTGAGAAGGGAAGTTCATTATTTAGGGAGACATTTGATTTAGGTAGTTGCTATGACCCAACTAACTCTAGAAGTCTACAAGTCAATTGATCTCTCCCTGTTTTTCCTTCATCCAACAAAGCAGGCTTTGGTCTATCCAGGCTAGTTGTCAAGGTTTCTGAAATAATTGATTTGTCCAAGAGACAATCAGTTCAATGCTCCATTTCTGAGTTTAATAGGAGACATTATAACCCTCTTAAACCTCATTCTATCCCCTCAGAAAAATAGCATTCATTTCAGTAGCTACAGCTGGCCTCTGTCTTTATAACTCTTTGGTGTTCAGCAAGACAGCCGTACTGTAGCTGCAAGCTATTACAACAACACACTGACTTCCAGATTTACAACTGTGTGCTTGTCATTTCCAGATGTAGTTTTACTAAGACAGTTGTGCAGGAAACATTGTGAGAAGCAGCAGATTTCCAGTAAAACATGCCTATAAACACTATGGTTTCTGGCAAAGAGGGGAAAAAAAGGTTTACACCCAGATGCCTTAAAAATATATAGTCTACCTTTTGTTCATATTTACCCTGAGGGTTTAAATGTGATCTACAGCTTTTGTTTTTGTTTTGTTTGTCCCGCCCTGACACTGGAGCAACCTATCTAGACTCTTGTGTTCTATAAATGGTTTGAACACTGTTTTAACTGCCTATTGTTCTACTAACAACTTAGGAATTTTCTAATACAAAGTAAGAATCTTAACTACACAAGCAATTGCTGTAGGTTTTCTGAATTGATCTCCATAATCTATAAACCTCTGTGCAGTGCTTGGACAGGTTAATTTGAAAGCAGAAACCAAAACTTCCTGTGGGAAGTCACAGACCCATGATTTCATGAATATTTTTTCTACATTCCATTGAGTATGCTGCCTTTTCCCCTTAGCACAAACCTATATGATTCAAAAGACATGTTTTGGCAGGAAGTGAATTAACACATATGGGTGTGGGTGGCAGTGTCTTAATGCCCCACATGGGTCTACCCTTATTATCAGCCATTACTGTATCTATATAATACTAAGTCAAGGAAGAAATTGGTTAGGACAGACTCAACCCTCATCAAAGTTAGGAAGTAGATGAAATATACTGACCCCATGTCTGTTATTCTTAATTTTCTCTTAAACCAACCTCTTTTCTTTAAGGACGCACTAAAATGTTGCTGGCATGTCAGTGTTCCCCACAACTGGGGCATTACCATGTCCTCTACCCATTGCTCCAGACTTATCTATTCCCATTCTCTCCTTCGTCAATACATACCTGCTTTCAGTCATCCACCCATCTATCCACTCACTCACCCATTTCCATATATTCTTACTGATTAAAATGAGTAACCTCTAGAGTGTTAGTGACATAGGAATATACCACAGAAATGATTGAACCTGAAGAGATGATTCTTATACATTTAATAATAATTCAATGTCTTAATTTTTTTCAAACATTTATTTTTGCAGAGGCTTATGTTTCCATACAATAATCTTGGGATCCACGTGGAGTGCAAGAGGTTGGAAAAGAAGCAGTTCTCAGAAAATAAAAAATTTGGTGGGGCGCGGTGGCTCACGCCTCTGATCCCTGCACTTTGGGAGGCCGAGGCGGGCAGATCACCAGGTCAGCAGATTGAGACCATCCTGACCAACATGGTGAAACTCCGTCTCTACTAAACACACACACACACACACACACACACACACAAACTAGCCGGGCGAGGTGGCGGGCGCCTGTAGTCCCAGCTACTCAGGACGCTGAGGCAGGAGAATGGCATGAACCCAGGAGGTGGAGCTTGCAGTGAGCCGAGATCGCACCACTGCACTCCAGCCTGGGCGATAGAATGAGACTCTGTCTCAAAAATAAAATAAAATAAAATAAAATAAAAAATAAATAAATAATAAAAAGTTCTTGTTTGCTCTACAAGAGTAGCTTAACTTCTTTCCAAAGTGTATTTCTGGATTCATGTGAGATTTGTAGTTTAAAATATTTCTGGATTCATGTGAGATTTGTAGTTTTATTTTATTTTATTTTATTTTATTTTATTTTATTTTATCTTTGAGACGGAGTCTTGCTCTGTCGCCCAGGCTGGAGTGCAGTGGCCGGATCTCAGCTCACTGCAAGCTCCGCCTCCCGGGTTTACGCCATTCTCCTGCCTCAGCCTCCGGAGTAGCTGGGACTACAGGCGCCCGCCACCTCGCCCGGCTAGTTTTTGTATTTTTTAGTAGAGACGTGGTTTCACCGTGTTCGCCAGGATGGTCTCGATCTCCTGACCTCGTGATCCGCCCCTCTTGGCCTCCCAAAGTGCTGGGATTACAGGCTTGAGCCACCGAGCCCAGCCGAGATTTGTAGTTTAAAATGGGGTTATAAAAGAAAAAGAAAGAAAGAATGCCACCACCTCAATCCAAAGAAATAAATTCTCTTAAGACTGTGTCACATCAGTGATATAAATAGGCTGGAATATCTTCTAAAAGGCTCTTACTATAAATGTGTAATTCACATTGGTCCCAATTGTCTGTGAACGCATCATCCTCATGGTTTAAACCTAAGTTCCTGAAGTGCAATCAAACTGCCTTGCTTCCTTGTCAATGCTGAGTTGAGGTCATGTTCCATGCAGCCAAAAATTGTGAAAAGAGGATAGAAAGCTGATGAGTACCTGTTTCACTTTATCCAACAAAGCACTTGGTCAATCCAAGCTGGCTGTCAAGGTTTCTGAAATAGGGTACCCCTTCCAGAGGGCAAAATAGATCTTAGATAATGGTCCTAGGCTCTGCAAACAACTAGCTGGGCAACTTCTATTCTTAATTGTTTAGGGTCATGGGTTATTCTGATTTGCCAGGCCTGTGTCACTTGTCTACTTTCTATATAAACAGAATTACTATGGGGTGAAGGAGAAATGCAAATAAAAATTATGCTAATAAAGCATTTGAAGCAGGCAGTATTTTCTCAAAATGAATGATGCTGGGTTAACATGTGCATACATGCAGTAGAATAACAGAGCAAAATATTTGTAGTGGATGACTTTGACTTCAGACCGAAATGCGGTATCCATTTCCCAAAGATGTTTTTTTAAAACTAGTTTAAAAAACAATGTAGGTATGATTCTTTTCTCTGAGCTTTTAAATAATATACTTAATGACAGATGCCCGCATTGTGTACCTTCTTTCAAAAAAGGGTCTTATTTCTCATGTTGTAATTCCTATCTCCTTGGTCAACAACCTCAAAACAATGGGTCAGCAATGCAAAGAATTGTCAAATGGCCAAATCAGGCTTGGAACTGAAATTCTTACTTTTAAGGCCTTGCTGAAGAAAAAGAATATCCACCAGGCAGAACTAATTAAATAAGAAGCACTATTAGTAGAATGTTTATTTGCATTTCATAAGCCTCTAAAGTAAAATGATGCAAATATATTGACTGAAGTTGGCAGTTATTATGGAGAAGTATTGCCCTGTGGATTGCCAAGTGATTGACAGTGACATAATATTCAACATAATAGGCTCAGAGTAGTATCATTTGTTAATGGTGACATTCCTTTTCCTACAACTAATGGAGTCATTTATTTAGCAGCCTTTGTGTAAAAAGTTTCTTTTTTTCTCTATTTCTGTTTTTCTAGAACAGCTTTTCATTCTTGGTTCTATATTCACTAATTACAATAATTTTTTCTTTACTAATTAGTTATAAAACAATGCATTCTTCCAAAAAGAAAAGGCCTTTAGGTCAACATAAACCAGGTGAAATGAGTAATATGTAACCCACGATATCAAAGCAACAACAAGAAAATAAACCTAACCCACTCAAGAAATCTCACAGGGGATTTAACCAACAAGATTGCCTTCAGAATATAAAAATGAATGGCTCGTTAAGGGAGTCTTGGTGTGCAGATCATGGAGGAGAAAGAGAAGGAAACGAAGAGAAGACGAGTAAGAGGAGGAAATGAAAAGGGAGGATAGGAAAAGGGAGAGACTAGGGGTACCTGTGTTTTAAGTACATGAAGAGAGAAAGCAATGCAATCTGCATGCTTTATTTTCATGTGTTCAAGCTATTACATCACACAGGAGAGGTATAATAAAGTGTACTAGTGAGTGGTTAGGTCACCCTAATGAATACAAATAAAATATCTCTTTCTCCTAAAGAGGCGGAGCATTTTATTAACTAGCATTTGGAGAGTGTTGTTATTTTTTATGTCTAAGATTTTTATGGATCCTATTTTCCTGGGAGGCTATGGAAGCAGTGACAAATGTTGCAGAGACGAGAAATTCCTTTTTTGTGTTTCTAAAACAAATCAAGGAAATCACAGAAGAGAAAAACAAATCAGTTAACCTGCAGTTTTATTTATGAAGTTTAGATGTCAGCATACTTTGTAAAACCTGCCACCCCTATCATGGTTAAAATAGCACCAATGAATCCAGGGAAATGTTTTATTATAAGACGGTATCATGGATCTTTGAAGTCACATGTGTATTCATGAATTCTCGGGATGTTGTGAGTATAAAACGAAGTCGTATGCATAAAAAATGAGCTCTATAGATGATGTCATCTAGAGATGGAGGTAGTACAACAGGAAAAGTTAGAGCTGAAAATATCTGAAGGATTGGATTTTTAGAAAAAATAGAAATTGGTATTCTATGAACAATATTGAAAACACTGTACTTTGTGTATAATAGAGGGAGGTAAAACAATAGTATTTTATACCTTAATTAGAATATACAAAATTTCCAAAGAATCATTACAGTTTGTACATAATTTATCTAATAAATAATAATATATGTTATATAATCTTACATACATATATATGCATATATACAATCATATGCATTTATATGTATATGAATATTACATATTTTTATTTATTCCTTGATCATTTTCCATTACTGATTTAAGAAATGAGAGTGCATGAAATTATCCCTTGTAGTAATAAACATCTGGTATATTTGGTATAAGTCTTCTAAAAAGCCTATATAACACCAAACCTCTAAATATTGTTCTAACAAGAGTAAGCTATGTCACTATATATAGAATCACAACATTCTAGATTTCTAATATGTTTGTCAAATCTTCAAGTAAAGAGAAACCAAGTCCATTTTTCCACTTATGTAAAAAGCTTTCCTACTAGGAAAACATGGTGATGGCCTTGTTAGCCTTCATCAGATAGAGTCAGACGATAGAGGGTGTTCATATTGAATCAAGCTGCCTAGTGTTCCACCTTGTAAATATAACATTACATTTCATTGGTGATGGAATTATTTCAATTTGCCATGGCGCTGCTTTTCTGAAACTATCTGTGGACCCATGTAGGTCCAGGGGAAGAAAAATCAAGGGTCATCCTAAGTTTATACCATATAGTGTTTTCATTTTCTATCCAGCTAAGTACATTCAGGCTCCCTGTGGGGCAAGTCTTTTTTCCCCTTGTCTGTTATTTTCAGAAAAAGGGCTACATATGACAGTCTCAGAATCTTACCAGCCTGAACACAGATGGTAAAGATTACAGCACTCTGAGTATTGACCTTTAGAAGCTGCCTTTCTTCTCAAGGTTCTTCTAGTTTGACAGTTAACTAGCTTTTCCTCAATTAATTTCATTACTAACACTAGTTTTGCCTTTTAGTTTTCCTCTGATAAGTGTTAGCTACACTTATCAACAAAGTTGAGTCTTATTCTGAGCAGTTGGCAGACCCAATCATTACAACTCATTATATATCACTCCTTTGACTTACTGGCTTCAAGAGCTTGGAGATAATGTAGACATTGTTTAAACGCTGGCTTTCCTTTTCCAACAGGTACCTAAGCTAATGAATTTCAACTGGTTGCCTGAGATGAGCAATGAGTGGGGACCTGGGAGAAAGAGGTCAGGGACAGCAAGTAGGAGGCCCACCATAAATCACAAGATGGGGCATTTATGAGCTGGTTGTAAATTGTCAACATAAGGCTACAAAGTGAACCTATACTTTGATCATAAATAAAGAAGAAAGCTAAAACAATATAAACTGGTTGCCCAAATTAAATGGAAGATACCATTGCACTGTTCATGGAGCCAAAAATGCCATTTCAGGTCTTCAGTGTAAGAGATAGTTGGAAAATTCAGAAGAGAGATTAGAGTACAAATATTTTCTTTAGCACTAAGCTAAAGTAATAATACTATTATTCCAGCCAACTCTCACATGTGCTAGATTTTTACAATCACTCACATGTAACAGTGGGTACCATTTTACATCATAAAACTTGGGGGAGAGATGAGAGCAAATCCCTTTTTCATTATGAAGATGTTATTTGGTAGATTATTTTCTGATGGAAAATTTAGAACCATCAAGTTTTCAAGTTAAGAATCTGCTTCCTACTTTACTTCAAACAGTGATAAAAATCACTACAATAATATCTTAGTACTATAAAACATGTTGAAATACAACAGTAGACCATTATCTGTATTGTTTTATTTTGCTCAAATAAATCAAAGCTCAGCCATTGATCTGAGATAAAAATTACCATTTTAATATGCACTTAAAATTTGGTAGAATTTTAGAGGGCAATACAGTTAGACTTTTGATCTCAAATGAGCAGGTGATAAAAGTGTCATGTAAGATTTGCTTATATTTTACAATTTCATTAAAAGAGGATTAACTTTTCAGAGAAAATATGAGAAAAAAACTAATTAAAATTGAGAGCCTCGATAAATTTACCTTAGCAGTGTCACATAACATTTCGCAAGTGCAACAGAATGGTGGTAGCAAAGTGAATCATTCTAGGAAGTCTTAAAACAAATATAAGAAAATCCTTTCTTATACAAGTCAGAGAAATTGCTCTCATTTATCAGTCACTCAGAGAAACAGTAAAAAAGAAGCCAGTAGTTGACTCCATCAGTAGATGCTAAAAAGACCAGAGGTGCCTGTGTTACCAAAGAAAAGTGGAAACATTCTTCCAATTTCCTTTTACAATTTTGCCTCAGACCATAAATCAAATCTATTTCTTTAAATGTGTCCCCCAAAATAGAACTGAAAGCCAGTATCTCTGGCAAAAGATATTTTAGAGATATAAAGTTAACATTGTAGGTTTTAACAAGACCTTAGAAAGCAGATCACCTTGTCAAATATGCTCATTTTAACAATAAAAGTGACTTGTTTACCAAGGACACAAAACTAGTAGAATTTAAATTGGAACCCAGCTACCTTGGTTCCCTATTACAAGTTATTTTATACATATGCTTGCTGTCTGCCCAGCCCCATTTCTTCTCATTTCCTTTTTGTTAAAAAAAAATTACATCTGGGGTCTCATATAATTGTACAAAGCCTGATGTCACCCCCAGATTCAGGAGTGGGCCCTGTCTTGCTCAAGCCATTCCATTCTACTAGCTATGGTAATGGATTCAGGGATGGATATGTGGTCCAATCTGGGACAATAAGATTTTAGAAGCTGCTTTCTAGGGACTGAAATGAAAATATAATAACTTTTCTAATGCCTTCAAGAACACAGCCAAAAGATACAATTGCTTGCAAATGAAAAACACCAACCAAGGAGATCCCCTGTAGCTTGTCTGCCATTTTGCCCCCATAAGGATAACTAGCCTGAGGACAAATCCAATACAAAGGAGATGACAGAACTGAAAACAACAGAGAAATCGAGTTGAAATCCTGACCACACTGCAGCTGAAACCTCTTACACCTCTAGATTTTCCATTACATACAAGCCAATACATCTCGAATACGGTTTGGCTCTATGTCCCCACCCAAATCTCATATCGAATTATAATCCATCCCCATAATCCCTATCTGTTGAAGAAGGAACCTAGTGGGAGGTGATTGGATCATGGGGGCAGTTTCCCCCATGCTGGTCTTGTGACAGTAAGTTCTCGTGAGATCTGACGGTTTTATAAGTGTTAGGTATTTGTCAGTTCCTCCTTCACACTCTTTCTCCTGCCGCCGTAAGAAGAAGGTGGCTGCCTCTCCTTCTGCCATGATTGTGAGTTTTCTGAGGCCTCCTCAACCATGCAGCACTGTGAGTTAATCAAAACCCTTTCCTTTATAAGTTACCAAGTCTTGGGCATTTCTTTATAGCAATGTAAAAATGAACCAATACAATCTCCTTTATTATTTAGACCAGTTTGAGTTTTATGTCCTGCCACTCAAAGCATATTATATATAGAGTTTCTTCTTCTAATGATGTTTCCTGAATACATAGCTGTTTTTTATCATAAAAGCCAGCTCCTATTTGATAACACTAGAAAAAAGTTTATTTAAAAAATTGTCCCAATGAATCCTGACTGTCTACAGTACTTGCTAAAGATTACTCTTTCAAGGGATAGGTTTTTCTCCTTTCATTTATTTTGGCCAGGTCCCAATTTTCTTACAGAGTATGATGACAGTATATTAAGTTAAGAGGCTGTATTTTTGAATAAAAGTGAAAAGGCCAATAACAACCAAACATTCAAACATCTAAAGAAGTCTGATATACACCACGGCACGTCTGGGTTAAAAAAAATAGATTAGGCAGTCAGAATTAGTATTGAGTGCTCCTCCATGGTGCAGCAAAGAAATAAATAAGCTCCTTTACATGGTTTGCTGTTATTTGCCCAACTATTATTCATATCTTTCTCTTGACTGTCTTTCCACATTGCAGGTGCTCTTATGGGTCCCTCCATTGCTTGCAACTGCTATGTTGCCTCTGGCCTAGGTCAATTATCCTCACCCTTGGCTACCTATTAGAATCACCTGGAGACCCTTTAACTGATGCCCAGGCAATTACTCAGACCAATTAAATCAGAATCGCTGGAAGTGGGGCTCAGGTATCAGTAGTTTTTAAATCTACCCAGGTGATGCAATATATAGCTAAATTTGAGAACCAGTGGCCTAGATTATCCAGCATCACCAATTCTAGGAAGGCCATGTAGGAATCACAGGCAGGTCCATAGGAGAAGGTGTGTGGAGAGGGCCACATCTGTTTCAAGTCTGAATTGCAGTGCTCTGTTTTTTCCTTTTGCACGCATCTTCTCACTGTGCAGAAATGCAGAGGGCCGGCAGGGCGCAGTGGCTCACGCCTGTAATGCCAGCACTTTGGGAGGCCGAGAGGGGCAGATCACCTGAGGTCAGGAGCTCAAAACCAGCCTGGCCAATGTGGCCTGTCTCTACTAAAAACACAAAAATTAGCTGAGCGTGGTGGTGGGTGCCTGTAGTCCTAGCTACTCCGGAGGCTGAGGCAGGAGAATGGCGTGAACCCAGGAGACGGAGCTTGCAGTGAGCCGAGATGGTGCCACTGCACTCCAGCCTGGGCGACAGAGTGAGACACTGTCTCAAAAAAAAAAAAAGAAAAAAAAAAAAAAAGAAAAAAAAAAAACGGAAGGAAGAAAGAAAGGCAGAAGGCTAATTTCCAGGGCTGGCCTGGGTAAAAGCAACAATGACAGAGGCCAGTTAAACCTGTTTCTGAACCAGTGAACCAGTAACCTGTTTCTGAACTTGCAGTAAAAAGGTAAAGAGAGCCTTGGGGCTTATTAAGCTCATTTCACCTTCTCAAGTGTACAATATCCTATGGTGATTTGAACACAAAATTCTATCTAGTAATAGATTGTGTCCCATGTCCTTGGAGACTCCTCTGTGTATCTACCCTCCTGGAATCTAGTATGGGGAAGAGAAACAGCATATGAATATCTGGTTCTGACCATCTTCATCAAAACTAACCAGGATACCATTCCCATCTCAAGTCTCCATGGCATGCCTCCTTTGTGGGTAACCCAGCCATGCTCTTTCTGAAGACACAAGTTTGCCATTGTTACCAATCTTACTCTTCTCTCCCAATGTATACCTCACCTGAATACACCAGGTTTGGCTTTCAAACATCTTTGTAAACATATGCGAATTGACTTTCCTATGTGAGAATATTAGCATGCTTTCTTTTATGCCTTCCTGTCAAGTGCTTTTTTTCCCCTTTTAATAATAAATAGTATCAGGAATCCAGGTTATTTTATCTTTGCATTTTCTCTCTTAAAACTTTTACTTATGACCTAGGTCATTTAGACCCTTGCTGATCTGCCTCTTGGTTTCCATAATCACTAATAAGTTCTGCATATTAAAATTCTAGGCTATGACCTAGGTCATTTAGACCCTTGCTGATCTGCCTCTTGGTTTCCATAATCACTAATAAGTTCTGCATATTAAAATTCTAGACCATTCAACATTGCCATCATGGTGAAGTACATCTCTATATGTCAGCAGAGCCAGCTGAGTAAACATTAAAGCATAATTGAATTTTTCAAGCAATGACATTTTAATTAAGAAATGTTCTTGGACTTTTAAGAGTTCAATATATTTCCTTGTAAGAATTTGCCCTTTCAGAATTTTCTTGCAAAACTACCATTGGGCCTGTTACTGAAAAAACTTGCCATTGTTTTGCCTTAGTTGTATGAGCAAAGCTTATCATTTGGGGTCAATGTAATATGTATAATTTTGCTGGCCAATACTAATTAGTACAAAATTGCAAGCACAGAATGGAGGCCATGAAGTATGCCAAGACAAGAACTTTACGAGAATCCTTTAGTTACTTTAGACGTCTAGATCTACAAGTTAAACTGATACATATATGTGTGTATATATATGTATATATATTGAACAGCAGGTGGGTCTGGTTTCAGCTCTGAATAAAATAGCATCTTTTTCCTTATGTTCCTGGGGGAAAACAGTGCATGTTATTAAGATAGTCAAGTACGGTATTATTTTAAGTAGATATTATAGTTGCACTGAGTATGCTTTTAAAGAAATGAAACAGCTAGGTTCGATTTTCAGTCCTTAATGGTTATGATTTTCATTTATTTTTACCTTAGATTTCAAAGAAAGAAATCCATGAGTCTTTTTCATACCTACTAGTTTCAGTGCCTCACTCTCTGAACTTGCCCATCCCTTGATATCCATAGTTTTCTTCACAGTTGTGGGTTACTTCTAACATCTCGGCCTTTCTTTTTACTCATGAATCAATTGGTGCTCAAGGAGCTATTGACATAAAGGATCAATAAATCAATAGTTACTTATCAGGGACATATTCTGTACAGCATCGTCTGTTTGCAGTTAAAGAGGATGCTAGATTTATAAGATATATTCTCTTCTCTTATGAAGCTTGCCATATTATCAGGAGTGTATGTTGTAGTAAACATATAAAAGAGATGAGAGGTATAGATGAATTTAAGCCAGATAAATAAAAGAATACACCTTTTCTATGGCTCTTCTCCCAAAACCTGAAGATCTTTCTCCTTTATGTATGTGTGTATATATTCATGCATAATTCTGTGTATCTATGTATGTATTTTTCTATCTAGCATAAAATCTTCTAGCATAAAATCTTGTTGCAGGTTATATAGGGGAAATTTGTCATTTTTTTCATGCTAGTATCTAAAACTTCTTTTAATGTTTGTAAAGTATTATTTTGTGCCTTCAACTTTCCCAAATTGCTGGCATGTAGAGCTCAAATGCAAAATCAAAGTTCAGACACTCCAATGCTCCCACCTTGAACTTTGAGTTTAAATGGAGTGATGTACAGATACAGGGACAGAAGACCACTCATATTCACCCAGTGGTTCTGTGGCAGTGGTGCTGGCATTGGTGGACATTATCCAGCAATGGTGGCAGCAGCAGTAGTGTAATATTAATTGCAGTGTGGTTGCCATCATGGGACCATGGCCAGGGCATTTTTAATCAGGTTATTTTTGTTATGGGATCTTGTCAGTCTTCCTGGCTGCCCTTGGTTTCTGCTAAATTTTAAAATAGTATTCTCCTGGCTTCCTGTTGATTCTCTAAACTACCCAATATTTTCCCTATATAGTCCTTTTCTGATTAAATTAATCAGAGTTAGTTGTTTGCAATCAAAGCTGTTATTGGTGGAGAGGTTGGAATTGGCAGTGGACAGCAGGCACCAAAGCAAGACATGGAGGAAATAGGAGAAATCTGGAATGGGTTCTCTGGTCTAGAAAACTGAAGACACTAAAAATTCATCTATTCAAGGATTGGGATATACTTGACATGTGGTGGTGAAACACCTATTTAAATTATTGCTTTGGTTGTCCGAAAAGAAGTTCATACTGAAGGCAATCTTTGGAAAAATGACTTTTGGCTCCATTTCCATATGAAAATGAGAAAAGGGAATTTAACGTTTTTCCTGTTTAGAAAAAAAAAAAAAAAAGGTGCTCAGGAGTTTGAGACCAGCCTGGGCAACACAGTGAAACCCCCTCTCTACTAAAATACAAACAAATTAGCCAGGCATGGTGGTGTTCACCTGTAGTCTCAGCTACTCGGGAGGCTGAGGCAGGAGAATTGCGTGAACCCTGGAGGCAGAGGTTGCAGTGAGCTGAGATTGTGCCACTGCACTCCAGCCTGGGCAACAGAGCAAGACCCTGTCTCAAAAAAAAAAAAAAAAACCACCTAAATCTCATCTTGAATTGTAGTTCCCATAATCCCCATGTATAGTGGGAGGCACCTGATAGATGGTAATTTAATCATGGGGGCAGTTACCTCCATGCTGTTCTCTTGATAGTGAGTTCTCATGAGATCTGATCATATTATAAGTGGCTTCCCCCCCCACCCTTTGCTCAGCCCTTCTCTCTCCTGCTGCCTTTTGAAGAAGGACATGTTTTCTTCCCCTTCTGCCATGATTGTAAGTTTCCTGAGGTCTCCCCAGCCGTGCTGAATTGTGTGTCAATTAAACCTCTTTTCTTTATAAATTACCCAGTCTTGGGTACTTCCTCATAGCAGTGTGAGAATGGAAAAATATAAGGCTGAAGCAAATCTAACTAATTTTCAATCTGAAAATAAAATATAAAAACTGTTCTTGGAGTTATTTCTAAACAGAACTGACATCAGAATTGTCTGAAGTATCAGGATCATCTGTTTCAGAAAATTCAAACTTATCAAATGAATCTTTGACCAACAACTTTTTGAGAATGCTAACATTAGGTAATAATATAGAAATGCCACATTTTTCTTTTTTAAAATTTAATTAATTAATTTACTTTAAGAGATGGGGTCTTGTTATGTTGTCCAGGCTGGTCTCAAACTCCTGGGCTCAAGCAATCCACTCGCCTCAGCCTCCCAAAGTGCTGGGATTATAGGTGTGAGCCACCATGATCCAAAGGAATGTTATATTTTCTAGGATTTGACATTTTCAGTTATTGAGATTTACCAAATTTTGTAAATGGAAAACCACTACTAAGTACAGAATAAATAGAATGATGTCTGTTGTTTCCAAAGTCGATATATTAGAGCAATGCCAAAATAATAATAAAAATGAGATCCATCAGAGCAAAGTTATCTCAGAGTAAATGCTATAGCCATAAGCACCACTGGCAAGTATTCTTGAAGCATTAAGGACTATTTTTAGTAAACTGGCTTTTTCTATCAGCAGTGGCAACTTAAGAAATTGTCAGAGTCTACCGTGTTTTATTCTGATTTTTTAGGTATTACAAAAAATGAATGTTATGTACATTGTCTCATGCCCAAGAAGGATAAGCTGCCCTTCCAAAAGTGATACAACCAGAGACATCCCCATCTGATACACAACCTGGAGACTGGCTATATTGAAAAGACACAAGTTGAAGTCAGCCTTGGTATCACATTAGAAAGAAACATTTCAATTACCTTAACCAATTCTTCAGCTCTACAGCATATCTTCCATGGATCCAGCATTCCCAATATAAATATGCTGCAGACCTTACAATCTGGACACTCATTTCACCTAGAGATCTAGCTCTGACGCTCATTAAAATGCCTCAGAAAGGTCCAGTAGTAGACGGTTATATCAAGGATCTGAGGATCAAGACAATATTCGTTGTAGACATCTTTCTAAGGCCATTGAATCAAAATCCATGATCAGAATAATAATGTCTTATGTTTTCTTATTTTCTTTCTTATGTTTTATTATTTTTTCCCTCTGGCTGTGTATGAGATAGAAAAAACAAACTATTTTTCCTTCTCTCACACTTAACGGAGCACAGGACACTTATGTGACCAGATGTTTGGGGTTTCTCCCTACCAAGCAGCAGTTCTCCAGTGGACACCAACTAGATGTCCTATAAGTCAATTCAATTCTGACACTCTCTATCTGAAGATAGCATTGGATCCTACAGGTTAAAGGCTCCATCCTTCAAGACTGCCCACCACTTCAGATGACACAAGTGGCAGTTGTGACCTGTGTTTCTGACTGACTGGCTATAAATGGTTCCCATGTCTGTCCCTCCTTGGGTTTGATAACTTGCTAGGACCGCTCACAGAATTCAGGGAAACATTTTGCCAATTTATTATAAAGAATATTATAAAGGATACAGATGAATGGCCAGATGAAGATGTACATATAGCATGAAGTCAGGAAGGATCCCGAGCACAGGAGCTTCTGTCCCCGTGGAGGTGGAACCTGCCATCCTCCCGGCACAGGGATGTGTTCATCAGCCCAGAACAGGTTGCTTGAATTTCATTCAGATAAAGCTACATTCATTTCTCTTTTTTTTTTCTTTCTTCTTCTTTTCTTTTCTTTTCTTTCTTTCTTTTTCTTTTTCTTTTCTTTTTTTTTTTTTTTTGAGATGGAGTCTTGCTTTGCCACCCAGGCTGGAGTGGAGTGGTTCCATCTCGGCTCACTACAACCTCCGTCTCTCGGGTTTCAGTGATTTTCCTGCCTCAGCCTCCCAAGTAGCTGGGATTACAGGCACCCACCACCATGCTAATTTCTAATTTTTGTATTTGTAGTAAAGACAGGATTTCACCATGTTGGCCAGGCTGCTCTTGAATTCCTGACGCCAAGTGATCTGCCCACCTCGGCCTCCCAAAGTGCTGGGATTACAGGCATGAGCCACTGTGCCCAGCCTACGTTCATTTCTTAGAAGAAGTCTAAGATACTGGAATTCACTGGCTTGTAAGAAATTCTATCTTGCCTAGCATCTCCCCAAGTAAACAATGTGTTCTGTAATTTATCCCTGACTCTGGTCCGGATAGAAAATGAAACAGGACCACTTTTAGAGGCCTAATAC
Organism: Piliocolobus tephrosceles; assembly: GCF_002776525.5. Classification (NCBI taxonomy): domain Eukaryota; kingdom Metazoa; phylum Chordata; class Mammalia; order Primates; family Cercopithecidae; genus Piliocolobus; species Piliocolobus tephrosceles. The sequence goes on along the minus strand of NC_045444.1, from coordinate 107,299,612 downwards.
AGCAGTATGTATTAACCAATTAAAGTAGTTTGAGGCAATAAAAGTTGCCCACAACCATAGACACTGGCCATCAAAGGTGGAGCCTATGTAATTACTAAAATATCTTATTTCCTCTGGGAAAGCAATTTAGGAAGTAAAATAATTAAGATGAACAGTCATCTGATTATCTAAAGTCAGCCACAATGATTCTTAGAGACAGAGTTTTGCTCTGTCTCCCAGGCCGAAGTGCAGTGGTGTGATCACAGATCACTGTAACTTCAAACTCCTAGGCTCAAGCAATACTTCTTCCTTGGCCTCCATAAGCACTGGGAGCCACCATGCCTGGCCAGAACTGTTCTTCTGGTTATGCCTAGGTGAGTCAAAAAACTGAAACCAAATAAGTCCTAAATGTTTCTTCTAATGTCATTCATATTTCTTGGCTTTCTCCACTATTGATTCGCAGGTACTTTAAGATGCTACACAGCCATTATACTGAGCTGATATGCAGTGGATTACACCATTTCTAAGACAGAAGTCCTCATGGTCACCTTAGTTCTTCTGGAAGCTGAGGTTGACCAGAAAAGGAAAATGAGAATCACAATGACAGAGAAGCTGTAGCCTTAGCTTAAGGAGGAGGCACTCATTTAAGGACCCATCACTCTTCTACCTAGAAGGCAGGAGGTTCTGGAAAACCTTCAAATACCTCCTCTTCTCTCAGTAACTCTTCCAGTCTGCTCAAGGGAAAATTGCCTTCCTTGGTATCTTTAGTCAATCAGTTTACCCTAGGAGAAAATAAGATTTTCTATTTCATAGTCCATCTGCAGATTTTGCCTTTTAAAATTCTTCCTTTCGGAGAGACAATCTATATATGATTGAACTCCCTCTCAGGTGAATAAACGTCAGCTGAGTTCTAGCTAAATTGCCTATGAGCCATTCTTTGACAACCAATATTTGAGTGGTCACTTTCTTTTGAGAAGTGTTTTGCATGTTTTAAATGCATCATTAGGTGATCCTCACAGCTTGGAAAGTAAGTACTCTTCTATGGCCATCTTCCATATAAAGAGTCAGGCACGGTACAGGTAAATAACCTGCCCAACATTACTTAGCTATTAAGTGTGGGACGTAGAACCAAGTACTCTGACCTCCAGAGCCAAGGTTTATTGGTTTTGTTTTGTTGTTTTTTGGTTTGTTTGTTTTTTCTGATTTTTAAGCTTACTGCTTTTTTATTGTTACTATTTTACTCTAAGTTCTGGGATACATGTGCAGAATGTGCAGATTTGTTACATAGGTATACATGTGCCATGGTGGTTTCCCGTACCTGTCAACCCATCATCTAGGTTTTAAGCCCTGCATGCCTTAGGTATTTGTCCTAATGCTTAAAAAGAATTATATACATACACAAAAATGAATACATTACAAGTATACAGCTTGGTAAATTTTTACACACAGAAACCACATTAGTAGCCAGCACTCAGTTCAAGAAACATAACATTATCAATACCCCAGAAGTATTCCTGCTGCTTTCCTTTTAGTGCCTCCTCTTCCCTCCTGAAACACGATTCTAAACCAGCTAAACCACTATCATGACTTCTACCAGCACAGATTATCTTTGCCTGTTTTGTACTTTGTAAATAATTGGAAGCATTACAGCATGTGCTCTTTTGTGTTTGACTTTTTCAAATTCAGTATTTTATTGGTGAAATTCATTGATATTTTTTATGTGGGTGCATATTGTTCTTTCTTTCTTTCTTTCTTTTTTTTTTTTTTTGAGATAGGGTCTCACCCTGTTGTACAGACTGGTGTGCAGTGGCATGATCATGGCTCACTGTAGCCTCAACCTCCTGGGCTCAAGCAATCCTCCTACCTCAACGTCCTGAGTAGCTGGGACAACAGGAACGTGCCAACAGGCCCAGCTAATTTTTATTTTATTGTATTTTATTTTTTTGTACAGACAGAGTTTTGCCATCTTGTCCAAGGCTGGTCTTAAACTCCTGGGCTCAAGCAGTCCTCCAGCCTTGGCTTCTTAAAGTGCTGGGATTACAGGCTTCCACCGTCACACTTGGCCTATTCATTCTTATTGTATAATTCCATTGTATGAATATATGGCAATTTCCTCATCCATATTACAACTGATGGGCATTTGAGCAGTTTCTGGTTTGGGACTGGACTCCTTTCTTCTGCATATGCACTTAGGAGTGGAGCTGCTGCATACATAATAGGATCCTAATAGGATCTATGTGTTTATCTATAGAAGATACAAAAAGGATAAACCACTTACACCCCCATGAGTAGTATATAAGAGTTCCAGTTGTTCCACATCCTTGTCAACACTTGGCATTAAATGTCTTTTTCATTATGATGGATATTCAGTTTTATCACATTATGGTTTTCATGGGTATTTCCCACCTTATCATATACTTGTCATTGAGTATTTTCTGTTTTTAAGGGTCTATTCAAGTCTCTTTTGACTTTTTTTTATTCTATAGTCTCTTTTATTATTATTAATTTGTTGGGATTGTTTATTCTGGATGTGACTTATTGCCAGATACACATATTGAGAATAACTTCAACTATTTTTGTGGCTGTATTTTTACTCAGTGATGTCTTTTGATGAACACAAGTTCTTGATGTTAAAATAAATTTGTCTTTGATCTGTCTTCGTTTGTTTGTTTGTTTACAGTTAGGTCCTTTTGTGTCCTATTTATGAAATCATTGCCAGTGCCAAGGTCACAAGAATGTCCTCCTATGTTTTTCTCTAAAAGCTTTACTGTTTCTCCTTCCACACTTAGATCTGCAATCCAACTGGAGTTGCATTTTGTATATGATATAAAATAGAAGCCAAGACACACGTTATTAATCCATGTGGATAACAAATTGACCCAGCGTTGCTCATTGAAAAGCCCATCTTTTCTATTGCACTGTAGTGTTGTTTTGGTGTAAATCATGTGTTTGCACGTGTGTATTGATTTGTGGACTCCATTCAGTAACATTAGTATGTTTGTCTTTCCTTGCACCAGTATAAAACTGCTATAATTACAGCCTGATTCAGTCTTACCATCCCTTACTGTTACTCTCCCAACTTTGACATTTAAGATTGCCTTGGTTATTTTCAGAACTTTTCGTCACTATATGCATTTTAGGAATACTTTACCATTTTCTAATAGTATGGTATCAAATCCATAGGTTAAATTTGTGGAGAATAAAAATCTTTACAATATTGAGTTTTCTAATCCATGAACATATAATATTCTCTATTTAAGCCTTCAAAAATTTCTCCCAATAATGTTTTGAGTTTGCAATGTGAATGTCTTAAATACTTGTTCATTTCTTGGATGAATGTGCACAAGAGCGGTATTATTTCTACCACTGTGTTTGGAAGAATCAGTGAAGCTAAATAAGCCCAGAATTATTTATGTGAGGATGTTTTTAATAAGTTTCAATTTCTTACAAAAACAGTTTTGTGAGTTTTGGTAAGTCCTTTTTAAAAAGAATTTTAAAAACTTAATCTAAATTGTCATATTACTGCTACTCTTATTCTTAATAACATTTTGATGTCTACAGTGTCTGTAATGAGAGTCTCTTTTATTCCAGATATCGAACATCTCTCTATATTTTAATCTGTCTTCCTTGAAAGCTACCATTTTGTTATCTTTTAAACAGACTTTTGCTTTGTTGAATTTTCTATGGTATATTTTTTCTATATTTTTAAATTCATTTCTCTTTTTACTCTTTGTAATTTACTTTCTCCCCTTACTTAATTTGCTATTTTTGTTGTTGTGGGTTGAAATGGAGGCTTAAGTATTTTAGTCTTCTTGTGTAATGTGTACATTTCAAGTTTGCTTTTTCCTAAGTAATCCTTTGGCTGCATTTTTTTTTTTTTTTTTTTTTTTTTTTTTTTTTTTTTTTTTTTTTTTTAGACAGAGTTGTGCTCTGTCACCAGGCTGGAGTGCAGTGGCATGATCTTGGCTCACTGCAACGTCCACCTCCCAGGTTCAAGTGATTCTCCTGCCTCAGCATTGTAGCTGGGACTACAGGCGCACATGACCATGCCCAGCCAATTTTTGTCTCTTTAGTAGAGATGGGTTTCACCATGTTGGCCAGGATGGTCTCTATCTCTTAAGTTCATGATCCACCTGCCTTGGCCTCCCAAACTGCTGGGATTACAGGTGTGAGACATCGCACCTGGCCCTTTGGCTGCATTTTTGAAATGATGTACCACTCGCTTTAAAATATTTTCCAATTTTTATTTTGTTTTCCTCTTTAACTCATGTGTTAAGATGAACTGTATTGTTTAATGTTTTATGTACTGTTTAGGCAATCTGGGGTTTCCAATTGTTTAGTTCCAGCTTACTGCCAATATCATCAGAGAATATACCCTGAACTATCCCAAATTTTGAAAAACGATTGAGGCTTAATTTATGACTAACTATATGATTGCTTTTTGTAAATGTTCTTTTTTTTTTTAATACTTTAAGTTCTAGGGTACATGTGCACAACGTGCAGGTTTGTTACATATGTATATTTGTGCCATGTTGGTGTACCGTACCCGTTAACTCGTCATTTACATTAGGTATATCTCCTAATGCTATCCCTCTCCTCTTTCCCCTCCCCACAATAGGACCCAGTGTGTGATGATCCCCTTCCTGTGTCCAAGTGATCTCCTTGTTCAATTCCCACCTATGAGTGAAAACATGCGGTATTTGATTTTCTGTTCTTGCAATAGTTTGCTGAGAATAATGGTTTCCAGCTGCATCCATGTCCCTACAAAGGACACGAACTCATCCTTTTTTATGGCTGCATAGTATTCCATGGTGTATATGTGCCACATTTTCTTAATCCAGTCTGTCACTGATGGACATTTGGGTTGATTCCAAGTCTTTGCTATTGTGAATAGTACCACAATAAACATACATGTGCATATGTCTTTATAGCAGCATGACTTATAATCCTTTGGGTATATCCCCAGTAATGGGATGGCTGGGTCAAATGGTACATCTAGTTCTAGATCCTTGAGGAATTGCCACACTGTTTTCCACAATGGATGAACTAGCTTACAGCCCCACCAACAGTGTAAAAGTGTTCCTATTTCTCCACATCCTCTCCAGCACCTGTTGTTTCCGGATTTTTTAACGATTGCCATTCTAACTGGTGTGAGATGGTATCTCATTGTGGTTTTGATTTGCATTTCTCTGATGGCGAGTGATGGTGAGCATTTTTTCATGTGTCTGTTGGCTGTATGAATGTCTTCTTTTGAGAAGTGTCTGTTCATATCCTTTGCCCACTTTTTGATGGTTTTTTTTTTTTTTTTTTTTTTTGTAAATTTGATTGAGTTCTTTTGCTCGCTAGTTGATGCAGTTTCTTCCTAGCATCCTAGCATCGATGGATTTTACATTTTGGCATATTTTTGCAATGACTGGTACCTGTTGTTCCTTTCCATGTTTAGTGCTTCCTTCAGGATCTCTTGTAGGGCAGGCCGGGTGGTGACAAAATCTCTAAGCATTTGCCTGTCTATAAAGGCTTTTATTTCTCCTTCACTTATGAAACTTAGTATGGCTGGATATGAAATTCTGGTTGAAAATTCTTTAAGAATGTTGAATATCGGCCCCCACTCTCTTCTGGCTTGGAGAGTTTCTGCTGAGAGATCTGCTGTTAGTCTGATGGGCTTCCCTTTGTGTGTAACCCGGCCTTTCTCTCTGGCTGCCCTTAATATTTTTTCCTTCATTTCAACTTTGGTGAATCTGACAATTATGTGTCTTGGAGTTGCTCTTCTTGATGAGTATCTTTGTGGCATTCTCTGTATTTTCTGAATTTGAATGGCGACCTGCCTTACTAGGTTGGGGAAGTTCTCCTGGATGATATCCTACAGAGTGTTTTCCAACTTGGTTTCATTTTCCCCATCACTTTCAGGCACACCAATCAGACACAGATTTGGTCTTTTCACATAATCCCATATTTCTTGGAGGGTTTGTTCATTTCTTTTTACTCTTTTTTCTCTACACTTCTCTTCTTGCTTCATTTCATTCATTTGATCTTCAATCACTGATACTCTTTCTTCCAGTTGATGGAGTCAGTTACTGAAGCTTGTGCATTTGTCACGTAGTTCTCCTGTTATGGTTTTCATCTCTATCAGTTCTTTTAAGGTCTTCTCTGCATTGATTATTCTAGTTATCCATTCATCCATTCTTTTTTCAAGGTTTTTAGTTTCTTTGCGCTGGTTACGTAGTTCCTGCTTTAGCTCTGAGAAGTTTGATCGACTGAAACCTTCTTCTCTCAACTTGACAAAGTCATTCTCCAACCAGCTTTCTTCTGTTGCCGGTGACGAGCTGCGTTCCTTTGGAGGGGGAGATGCGCTCTTATTTTTTGAATTTCCAGCTTTTCTGCCCTGCTTTTTCCCCATCTTTGTGGTTTTATCTGCCTTTGGTTTTTGATGATGGTGATGTACTGATGGGGTTTTGGTGTGGGTGTCCTTTCTGTTTGTTAGTTTTCCTTCTAACAGTCAGGACCCTCAGCTGTAGGTCTGTTGGAGTTTGCTTGAGGTCCATTCCAGACCTTGTTTGCCTGGGTATCAGCAGCAGAGGCTGCAGAAGATAGAATATTGCTGAACAGTGAGTGCTGCTGTCTGATTCTTTCTCTGGAAGCTTCCTCTCAGGGGTGTACCCTGCCATGTGAGGTGTGAGGTGTCAGTCTGCACCTAGTGGGGGATGTCTCCCAGTTAGGCTACTCAGGGTTCAGGGACCCACTTGAGCAGGCAATCTGTCTGTTCTGAGATCTCAACCTCTGTGCTGGGAGATCCACTGCTCTCTTCAAAGCTGTCAGACAGGAGCATTTACCTCTGCCGAGGTTTCTGCTGCTTTTTCTTTAGCTATGCCCTGTCCCCACAGGAGGAGTCTACAGAGGCAGGCTGGCCTCCTTGAGCTGTGGTGGGCTGCACCCAATTTGAGCTTCCTGGTGGCTTTGTTTACCTACTTAAGCCGCAGTAATGGCGGGCGCCCCTCACCCAGCCTCGCTGCTGCCTTGCAGTTAGATCTCAGACTGCTGTGCTAGCAATAAGGGAGGATCTCTGGGTGTGGGACCCTCTGGGCCAGGTGTGGGATATAATCTCCTCGTGTGCCATTTGCTAAGACCCTTGGTAAAGCATAGTATTAGTGTGGGAGTGACCCGATTTTCCAGGTGTTGTGTGTCTCAATTTCCTTTGGCTAGGAAAAAGAATTCCCTTGCACTTCCCAGGTGAGGTGATGCCTCACCCTGCTTCAGCTCTCGCTGGTTGGGCTGCACCCACAGACCAGCATCAACTGTCCGACATGCCCCAGTGAGATGAACCCAGTACCTCAGTTGAAAGTGCAGAAGTCACCCGTCTTCTGTGTCGCTCATGCTGGGAGCTGGAGGCTGGAGCTGTTCCTATTCAGCCATCTTGGGCATGCCTCCTCAATTGAATTGTAAATGTTCTATATGCTCGTGAAAAGAATATGAGTGCAATCATATTTACAAGAATCAGACCAATTTTATTAATTTACAGATCTTTGTAAATTATTTAGATCTTCCAAATCCTGGCTCATTTCATGTCTGCCTGCCCTGTCAACTGGTGAGAATGATGTGTTAAAGTCTTTTACTGTGTTTGTAGGTTTATCTGTTGATCTTTTTTTATTCTATCAGTTTCAGTTACATATTTTGAAGCTTTGGTATTGGGATTATGCAAATTACATTTATGACATATTCCAAATGTCTGTTTTTAACTCTAGTCATTGTGAAATATCCCCCCTTACCTCTAGTATTCTCTAGTATTTCTCCTTGCCTTAGTCTATTTTTAGCTAGGTTAGTGTAGATTCTGTAGCTCTGTATCAGCATGTCTGATCTTGCTCAGCATCATATATCAGCCATTACTGCAGTAACTTCTACATAATAACATCTACCAAATATCTGTGGAAGGAAAGAGTGTGTGAAGAAAGGTAGTATATAGATTCCCTGTAGTTTAGATCTGTGGTCTTTGGTTCGATATTAGGGTTATTCAGAGAAACAGAAGCAATAGAGTGTGTGTGTGTGTGTGTGTGTGTGTACACAGATGTTCCTTGACTTATTATAGAATTACACCCCAATAAACCCATTATAAGTTGAAAATATTGTGAGTCAAAAATGCATTTAACATACCTAACCTACCAAACATCCTAGTTTAGCCTAACTTACCTTAAATGTGCTCAGAACACTTACATTAGCCTACAGTTGGGCAAAATTATCCAACACTAAGCCTATTTTATAATAAAGTGTTGAATATCTTCTTTAATTTATTGAATATTATATTAAAAGCAGAAGCCAGAATGGTTGTATGGGTACCATCATAAAGTCAAAATATTGTTAAGTGGAACCATTGTAAGTAGGGCACCAGCAAAAGAGAGAGAGAGAGAGTGGGAGAGAAAGAGAGTTTAAAGAGTTGTCTCACAGGATCGAGGAGGCAAACAAGTCCAAAATCTGTAAGGTAGGCTGGCAGGCTGGAGGCCCAGGAAGAGTTGCACCTTGAGTATAGAGGCAGTCTGGTGCAAAAGTCTCTTTTCCTCCAGGAACGTTAGTCCTTGCTTCATTAAGGACTTCAACTCATTAGATAAGATCAACCCACATTGTGGAGGGTAATATGCTTTGCTCAATGTCTACTCATTTAACCATTAATCTCATCTAAAAAATACTTTCACAGAACCACCAAAAATCATGTCTGGCCAAGTATCTGGGTACCCCAGCATAGTCAAGTTGACATGTAAAATTAACCATCAAAGGTCTGTTGAAATCTTGTTTTGGCAATGATATTGTCTGTATTATTCAGGGTTCCCGAAAGGGACGGAACTAATAGAATAGATGTATATATGAAAGGGAGTTTACTAAGGAGAATTGACACACATGACTACAAGGTGAAGTCCTACAACAGACCAGCTGCAAGCTGAGAGACAAGGAAGCCAGTCTTGAGTCCCAGATCCTTAAAAGTAGGGAAGCTGAAATTGCAGCCTTTAGTCTGTGACCAAAGGACTGAGAGCACCTGGTAAATCACTGACATAAGTTCAAGAGTCCAAAATCTGAAGAACTTGGAGTCCGAGGGCTGGAAGCACCCAGCACAGGAGAAAGATGAAGGCCAGAAGACTCAGCAAGTCTGCTCTTTCCACCTTCTTCTGCCACTTTATTCTAGCCATTCTGGCAGCCGATTAGATGGTGCCCACTCTGATTGAGGGTGGGTCTGCCTCTCCCAGTCCACTGACTCAAATATTAATCTCCTTTAGCAACACCTTCATAGACAAACCCAGGAACAATACTGCTCATGATTCAATCCAATCAAGTTGACACTCTATTAACTGTCACATTGTCTTTGGAGTTCTAGCCACCATGGAGGTCAATGGTTAACTGGGCTTGGGCAGAGGACATAATATTCCAAAATTCTTAAATTTCTCTAAAAACCATTCTGTTACCAAATTGTTTTCACCCCTCAAGATCTCCCAAAAGATAATGTAAAAGTTGTCAGAATCGAAATGAAGTCACTAATGTTAGAAAAATTCCTGACAGCTAGAGCTGAGGAAGGCTATGGAGAGTTCTCATGCATGTATATGTGTCAACAAAAACTATCACAAAAGGCTGCAAAAAACACAACCTTGTGCTAAGGCCATCACAGCCTTACACAGAAAAGACTTCTGCAAGACATCTGCCTAACAGCTGCCTGTCCAACCTCAGACTGGCCTCACCCTTGCTGTTGATCTTTGTAGCCAAGGGTAATTATTTCAAAACAAGGATGCAATCCTCCTTATTTGCTTTAAACATCCTTTGTCTTTGTCTTTCTTTCTTTCTTTCTTTCCTCTTTTTTTTTTTTTTTTTTTTTTTTGAGACGGAGTCTTGCTCTGTTGCCCAGGCTGGAGTGCAGTGGTATAATCTCAGCTTACTGCAACCTCTGGCTCCTGGGTTCAAGCAATTCTCCTGTCTCAGCCTCCCAAGTAGCTGGAACTACAGGTGCATGCCACCATTCCCTGCTATTTTTTGTATTTTTAGTAGAGATGGAAATTTTGCCATATTGGTAAGGCTGGTCTCAAACTGCTGACCTCAGGTGATCCACCCGCTTGGCTTCCCAACGTGTTGGGATTATAGGTGTGAGCCACCACACCAAGCCCCTTTGTCTCTCTTCACCTACCTGAATACACACATAGTTTACTATGGCATGCGTATTCACTTCAATGCACTATTCCCCAATAAACATCATTTTCTTTTAGAGACCCTCTCTTTGTTATTTAGATTGACAATGAAATATTATATCTACTAAAGTTAATGTACAAAGCATATTTAGAAAATAAAATATCTGCTCTTAACTATATTATTTTACTATTTCTCCTGGGCTATTACAAACTTGACTAAGTCTTCCTCCCATCTCTGTCTGCATGTGCAGAAAGTACCCTTCTAGAGGGTCAGGGAACAAACAGGGTCCAGCAACAAGAGCTATAACTTCTTCTTTTCTCCAGAAGTATCTCTCAAAAGTAAAAATAAAAATTATTCCCACTGTATTTTAAACCCATGGTTAAAGACCCCCCTTTTAAACTTGTCAATTCTTTTTAATAAAGAATACCAACATAGATTTAAGTCAACTTCTTCTGCCATGCAATTATTGAGCTAAATTTGTGACATTGTAAAATGTTATTTTATATAGATAGATAGATTATAGATAGATAGATAGAGAGATAGATACCTTAAAGTCATCAATCATATTCTAGGCATCCAGAACATTTTATTAATGTTAAAAAATCTATGTAAAATGTATCAAAATATATATTAATTTTAAATAGTTTTTGCTCAGCAGATACTGATCTCTCTTCAACTCCTATTTGTTGAAAGCCCTTAGGAAATTGAATTAGCATTTAACCACTTTCTGTTTTACATTAACAAAGGCTACTGAATTGCTAGAATATCCTCCTAACTAATCTATAATTTTCTTTTTCTTGAAAACCCAGACCAAAACTCACCTCCAGCCATTCCTAACTAATGACCCCCTTCCCTTTAACACACATACACACACTTAACTAAGATTGTGTCCTCTGAACATTTGAGCTTGTTTATGTCTTCCTTTTTAAGTGCATTTATGTCCCTTTCACATGTGTTGGTTTTCTTAATGATCACTTGTAAATTAGGTACCTTTGAAAATCTCGATAACTTTCTAAATATCCGAAGGCTGTTTTTAATACACCACAGTAGTAACACACTGAATAGTTCCCTAGTGGTTTTAAACAGTTAATACAATGTCATAAGAGGCCTAATTTATTATTAGGGAGTAGTTGAGACACAGGGGAAATGTACTATGTAAGAAGTTTTCATGACTATAAATCAAAATCTGCAAGTATCTTTATTCCAGTGCTCCCTTAAATTGCATGATAATTTATCTTTATACTTCTATATCACAGTTTTTTAATAGTAGCACTATAGATATTTTGGACTGATCATTCGTTGTTGGTGGAGAGTGCGCTGTTGTAAGCATTACTGGATGTTTAATAGCATCCCTGGCCTCTACTTATTAGATGCCCACAGCACCCTTCCTGCCCAGGTGTAACACCAAAAATGTCTCCAGACACCGGCACATGTCCCCTGGGGTCATGGGAAAAAAAACTGACTTTCAGTAAGTCCCACTGGTGTACACCTTACATCTCTATTTTAAAGAAATTAGCAATTACTTTTGTAACAGGAATATTTTTACTAAAGATCAATGCCATTAGTATTAATTAACTCAAATTTCTTGGCACTTAGAAGTTACCTGCTAAAAAGGTCTTGAGATCATTCAAGGACACCAATTTGAATAATCCATGGTCTTACTGGTTTAATATCACTAATACGGTCAAAGCAGCAACTTCAGAATAATCCAAAATCTCTCAGGCACTGATCTGATGCAGCTTAAATAGAGGCAGCTGCCAAAAGCTTGGCAGGGTGTGTGAGAGACTCAAGATAAAAGAGTTATCGGCTCTTCCTGTCTTCTGGGAATGCCCCCTGACCTCCGTGGGTAAAACCTCTCAGCCTATTACCAAATGATGTTTCACAGCAGAATTTAAATTTTAATTCTACTGGAAATATCTTAAAAGGCTAATTTCATCAGGAATTCCTGGAATGACTACTGTCCTTAATGACTTGTTCCTAGCCTATACTTGGATCTCCTTGTTAAATACCTCACAGTGGGGACATTTTCCCCCTCTTAGAACTATTGTTAAAATTTTCTTTTATTTGAAAGTTGTTTGTGATATTTAATAACAACAACTTCCTTTATTTTTGCAACTCCTTTGATTTTTTTTTTACTTAGTTCATTTCACAAACATTTATGAAACATTTTCTATGTAATGTGGTAGCTCCCATTGTCACACCAAAAAAAGATAATAAAATAAAGTCATATTCTTCCTGGCATAGATTTCTTGCTGTGCCTTGACAACTAAAACAGCTCAATGAGAAAATATGAAAAACATGTTCTAATTTTTCAGAGTTCTCATATAGAATGGGACAACTATTGGGCAGATTAAAACTATTATTCTAAAGAATGCTTTTGCTGTGATCTTTCTTATCATAATACATTATTGGGTTATTTGGGCTGTGCTATAAAAATATCCTTATTTTATCAATACAATTTTCCTGATGTTTATTATATTTCTATTTTTTCCTCAAAAGCAACTTAGGCAGGATTGTCATAATATGCAAAATATAATTGGGGAAGTTAGCCGTGTAACTCTCTTAATCATGGAAGACTCTGGTAGTCTGATCAAGAAGAAAGTGAACAGCATTTCTGAAATGTTTCCATAGGCATTCTGGAAAACAGTCGTTCCTTTTTTACTTCCTTTGAGACTAAAGGATAGTTGGGCCTAGAGTTAGTTTTGTCATTCCTCTTCTCCTTGATGTGTTTGGACAAGGTTTTACATGTCACCATCGCTTGAAAAGGCTTAGAAAAAAATATCTTACTATGGAATTGTGCCTTAGTATGTGTTCACCATTTTGACTGTTTCCATCATTTCCACTAAGGGCTCACCACTGGCTTATTCTCCAGCTCCACTTTCAATCTCCCCTTTCACTTTCTCCTACTACTCCCAGAATCATATCTCAGTCTACCCCGCTGTTAGCACCTCCTTTCTTGGCAGTTATTTTCTCATTGTTCCAATTCTTCTCTTGATTCTTAGGTTTTTTATGTAACAAGTTTCTGTGCGCATGCTCATTGACTGATATTCTCCAGTTCAGCTCTATTTCTCACAAATTACAGACAACTCTACCTGCTTGAAACGAAAGGACAGCATGAAGGGGAAAGGGAGCTGGGCTTGTTGACATGGGGTCACTTACCCCACCCCCAAATGACTCCAACCTAAATTCTGAGCTGCAGTCTGCCTTCCGGACGCAGCAGACACAGGCTTGAAGAGAGTGGACATTCAAAGCCTACAACCCTTTTATAAAATGGGAAGATTCAATGATGATAAGGAAAAGGAAGGGAATTTAGCTCATTATAAGCCTATCATGGCAACTTGTTAAAGATTTTAACTGCTCCATATGTTGTGTTTTTATACTCTTGACACATCCTAGTATCATCTTATTCTACATATTTCTACCTTCTAAGAGAGAAATAAGAGAGACAAGTCATGCAAGCAAATTCTCCTTTATATATAATAACTTACCTAGGATGTCCCCTTAAGACTCCTGTTTTCCATGAAAGCCTGAAGAATCCTCTTTTAAACATTCCTAGGGAGTATTATATGGCTTCCCCTTCCTGTTAGATCCATTTCTGCACCCATTAGAGTAGGTAACCAGATGTGCCTGTCACATATGGATGGGGACAATTTGTAACCAAGAGAGAAGAAGGAGAATAAAGCAGAGAAAACAGTTCCCCTATTAATTTGCACACATGCAGGTCTTGTCCAGATACCTAAAAAGCAATAGTTTCCCTTCCTGAAATCTCCAAGGCTATTGTGGTTGACCATGAGGTCAGGGGAAGGGCTAATTGCAAGAGCAGCTGTCATCGACCCAGAGAGTTAGCTGAAGAGTCAAGTACAAAGGCCTACTGATTCTCAAAATATTCCTCAAGGCACTCGCTGGAGTCTCAGGACTCAGTGTTAAGGAGATTAGTGATGGGTGAACCACAAACATGTTTAGGCATGTTTTCCCTTCTTATATTTAACAATACAGATAGTTACTTATATCCTAGATATATCTAACGTGATTACTATCCACCAGAAAGTTATGTCTAAATTTAATATTTAGCACAACAAAAACAAAAGCCATTTTAAAGTACTTGAGCTGCCAAATTCAGGACTTAGCCTTGGTTATAGTAATACAATCAAGAATCTCTATTATTTCAATGCTGTCTTAGCAATGAATATCCATAGCTATATTATAGTTGTATTTCTTTTCTAACTGTACATAAATAGCCAAGACTCTTTGTCTTTAGATAGAACACATTGTCAGCCTTAAGATAAGAATGATTAGTTATTAAAATTATAAATCTGAAAACTATATAGAAAAAGTAAGAAAAAATTATGATCCACTGTGGAGAAGAAGCAGAATATATGAAATGTAACTAGGAAAATATGCATTTCCTTGGATAATAATGAGGAAATATTATGAAATAATGAATACGTAGTATTTCAGGAATTAAGGAATACTGAGATTTTATCAGGATTTTCTTTAATATGATTGGTATATCATAATTTGTTTAATTAAATAATGACTTCCAGAAATGTTGGAGTTTGAGTCCAGCTTCTTCATGTAAAGGGATCAGGAGAAATTCAGGGGTAATAGATTAAAAACTCTCTTTTCTTATTCAGCTTAATTCCAAAGATGAACAACATCATTACCTCAAATGAAACAGCACTCATAAAGGTTACATCTTGTTGTAAGTACACTTGTACTTACCCTACTCACAATGGTATGTGTCTGCAGGATAAATGGATGGTGATGTGTATTTGTATGTGGCATTTCAATTGTTTTCATGTGTTTGCAACTGTGAATGAAGCAGTGTATCTCTTAAGGCAAGTAAACTCTCTCCAGCAATGAGAAATAAGACCCTTGAGAAGAGTCCGGGGTTGGGGTTCACATGACAGATAGTTAACCAGTTAGCATGCCTGGTCTGAATGCTTGGTAATCAAAAAGCACCTATACTTTCACCTAGAGCTCTGTGACACAAGTGTCTCCAGAGAGTAGAGAGTGATTTGTTCCACAACAGTTTCTTTCTCCTAGCTCTCGCAGCCCATATATAGTATCTTGACCCAGTGACATTAACAAATGTTAACTAGTGAATTAAAACCAGGCGTTCATTCCCAGAACACCTGGCTTAAAGAGAATGTTATCATTAAGGCAGGCTAGGAAAAGAAGTCACAGATAGTCAATCAGTCTATTATATTTACTAACTGCAGTATTGATACTAATACTTGCTATTAACATATAAATTAATGAGTGCTTGCTCTGGTATCCCAAATTTAATTTTTGCTCTGATCTCTTCAGATTTGTCTTTGGGTGTACAGCACTTCTTCACGTCTCCACTGTTGGCCAAGACTGTTGGTCTTCACACTCTGTTCCCTGACTCCCTACTTACTCCAGCCTCTACTTTGCAATTACAGCCTGGCCTCTATGCAATATGAGGAGAGTTTTCCAACACCCACCATGGGGGATAATACTGGGGAAGCCACTGGCTTTTGCATGGCACCACTGGAGTACGAACCCAGACCTCCAGCACTCTCGAACTTCATCTCTAGCCCTGGCCTCATCCACCCTTACTCTGAATTTGCTTCCCCTCCATTTCCTTGCCCGAATTGTTTCTTCCTCTGTATTATCATCTCCTAGTCTCATTCTGCTAATGTTCCATTACAGATTAACGAAGGAGTCTCTCCATTTCCTTTCTGTCCATGTACGTTATGGACAGGAGTCACCAGGAAGATGGTTCCTGGGTGATGAGAGTGTCCAGGACATTGTCCTCAGTGGACTAATGGCACAGGGACCTGAATAAGACACTGGGATTTTCCAAGTGGATAAGAAATCACTGAGGTGTCCCTCAAGCCACTGAAAACATGTACCATTTGCCATAAAACAGCATTAAACATTAAGTCAACAGATTGCACATGAATATCAATAATCCTGCAAAAAAAAAAGCCAGTCCCTTAAGAAACATCAAGATTGACAGTTGTCATCAGAGAAATGATGGGGACCAGGCTCTCCAGGGTGCCATCTGGTGCTGTGAGCACCACCTTTTCCTCTCCTCTATGTTGGGAGTCTCCATTTTTTACCCAGTATCATTTCTCTATTTTTTTTCTCTAGCTTGGTGCTTTTCATCATTTTCTTCATTTAAAAAACGCGAACTATTTTTTATTGATTATAAAGGAAGTAAACGATCTATGTAGAATATCATCTGTCACTACTCTGGAGCTGAGCTGGCTTCTGCATCTTCACTAGCTACACAGATAGAGTTGGACATTGATCCATGCCAAAAATACACAGCAGATTCTCAGACCACCACAAACCCATGGTGGTCTTCTTAGCCACACGTGATTTCTGTGTAATTCTATCAATAATCTTTACATCAGATGGACAGTGATCTCATCATTTTTACCCTTTTCTGCTATTGCCTCCTCCACTAAATTCACGCTTCCTTGGATAGCAGCCCTCCTCACAGACATTACATCTGAGGTAGGGATTAATGTTATTTTTAAATATGCCCTTCTTGACCACTGAATTCCATTATGCTTCTCCTTTTCAGTTGGAAAATACTAGAATTTTTATTATTTTATTATCTGCCAAACTCAGCAGACCTTAAAGTATTTCAAGAGGAATTCAACTAATGGGAAAGCATAAGTTATAATAATTATGCTATTTATAGCAAATGAACATTGCTCTTAAACATATAGACTTCATAAGCTATTATACCTCATGTTGTTTAGTATAACTTGAGGTATAGTTATTTACATAGTGGGTTATTTGGTTAGCATTAAACATTTGTTTTACATCAAATGACCTCAAAATGCCCAGAATAAAACCAACTCATCACAACTGCTTGATATGATGTTATATTTACAAAAGAATATCATTCATATTGAAATATTTATAGAAAACTTAAAATTCATGTTTATAACTTCAGAACATTGAAATAGAGTAATTTTTTATAAGCATACTCACGTATACCATTAAAAAAATCCTTAAAGTCTAAAACAGGGCATATATTTCTTTGTCTTCAAAACATGTAATTGTTAGCCCTACTCCACTATGGTTGTGGCTTCTCCTGGGAGAAGAGTTCCGTTTGCCTTTCCAGAACAGTTCTTTCCCACGGTTTGGGAGTTAAGGATCCTAGTTTGGCCTCAGCCATGTAAAAACTCATATCGTGACAAGCCATAGTATATCGAGGCCTCAACTGCTTTCCTATAGACCATTAAGAAGGCTCTACGTGATTTCTACAGAAGTCTGGAGATTCTGCTGATGCCTTCCTGGATTCTGTGTGTCCTAGCCTGACATTAGTAAACCACTCTGCTTTACTGGCAGCATCTTTTTTTTTTTTTTTTTTTTTTTTTTTTCTGAGACGGAGTCTCACTCTGTCGCCGAGGCTGGAGTGCAGTGGCACACTCTCAGCTCACTGCAACCTCCACCTCCCGGGTTCAAGCAATTCTCCTGCCTCAGCCTCCTAAGTGGTTGGAATTACAGGCATGCACCACCACACCCAGCTAGTTTTTGTATTTTTAGTAGAGACGGGATTTCACTATATTAGTCAGGCTGGTCTTGAACTCCTGACCTCGGGATCCACCCGCCTTGGCCTCCCAAAGTTCTAGGATTACAGGCGTGAGCCACCGTGCCCGGTCAACAGCATATTTTTCAAAGTATGTTTTCACAGATAGCCAAGATGGCTTCCTGTAGGTGTTAAAACAGGTTTCTCTTACCTCAAACGGCTTTTTCAAAAAATGATGTAAGTACATTTGCTACATGACTCAATTCCATTTCTGGGTATTTATCCTAGAGAAATGAAAATTTATGTTTACAGAATAAGTGTGATGAGAATGTTTATAGCAGTTCTATTAATAATTGCTAAAAACTGGAAAAAAACAAAAAACAAATGTTCACCCACTGGTGAATGGATAAGCTGAAGGGATTACATCCATAAAATGAAAAACTACTCAAAAAACTAACGATAAATGCAAAAACTTGGATGAATCTCAAAGACATTGTACTGAGATAAAGAAGCCTGTCTCAAAAGATTACGTATGGCATGATTGCATTTAGATTAGACACTCTTGAAGAGAAAGACACAGTGATGGAGAATAGATCAGCAGTTTCCAGGGACTATGGAAAGGGGAGGGTTTGACTACAAAGAGATGGCACCAGAGAGCTTTTGAGGTGATGGAAGTGTTGTGTATTCTGATTGCGGTGAATGTTACAGAAGTTTATACCTGTGTTAAAAATCATAGAACTGTATACCAAAAAAGATCATTTTACTGCATATAAATTCAAAAATTAAATAATCAAGCAAAGTATAAATGGATAAATAAATAATGATAATAGCATAGGTTCGCAGACTGTGATTTATCATTGATTCATAAATAACCTCAAAGCAGAAAAATACAGTGATTAATATCTCAGATGTAGAGTCAGTAACTGGCATCTTTTTCAGCTGCTTAAGAGTTTTGTGATGCTGAGAGGGATGTTGAACTACACTGAGACTCACTTCCTTGTGTATCAAATGTGGATGATAATAGTGCCCACCTCAAATAATTGTCGCAAGGGTAAATGGCATGTATAGTACTTAACTATTAATAGCTTTAGTAATACCGCTAATATTATGGTGGAAATATTTAGCTCTTTTATGATAAAGAAAATCTGGCTGTATTACCTCCCCCCCACCACACACAGATGGACAACTACTGTCATTATTCTTCTCACCAATGTTACACACAACACACTTGAGGTGCATTAGAAACTCAACTCTCTAGAGAGGTTTGTTAACTACTGCTAAGTAACATATTGGCAACTTCTGTCTTAAGAATATTGCAAACAGTCCTACAATAATTTGGAAGAAAAGAAATGCACTTGGTGAAGCGGTGACTATTTAGAAGTCCAAGATTTTCACTCCCAAAAGAAAGACGTTAGGGTCTTTGTCCTTGACTTTCCCCTTTCCCTTTGCAATCATTCCCTTAACACTCTCATCTAATCTGTCAGCTTCAGTGATTGCATCTAGGCAGTGGATGACTCTCGAATCTATATTTACCATCTTGGTCTCTCTCCTGGGTTTCAAGATTGGATTTCTAACTCCTGTTGGAGTTAGATTATCTGAATTGTGATCTCTAAGGCATTATCTGGAGCTGAGCTCATTCATTTTCCATTGCAAAGCTTCCCCTTTTTCCGATTTCCCAATTCTGTTAATGTTTCAGTCTCTCTGGGAACTCACCCCAAATTCCTGGTATCATTGTCTCTCTGCTGTGCCTGGGACTAGCAAGCCTTTGCCCTGTTACTTCTTATTTAAACTACAGCAACGTTCTTCCTACAGGTCTCCTTATCAATGTACCGTACATATACACAACTGTCATATTAATCCTAAATACAGCCCCTGTATAACTTCTTTGATCAGTAGACACATAAAGCCTTCAACAGTTATATAAGAACCCAAAACAACTTATTCTTACATAATTTTCACTTTGAATCCTCACTCTGTCCTTTTAGCCAGCTAAGTCATTTCATACACCAATTTTATACTTCTTCAATTCTGCGTTTTTGTTAATATTGTTTGTGTTATTATACATTTATTAAAACAATATTCCCTTTGTCTGAAAAAGCCGACACCTCCCCATGCCCCTCATCTCTTTAATTCTGGCTTAAAAGCCTCACTGTGCTCCTCACCTCTGGAGTGATTTTAGACTCCTTTGAGCTGACACAGCTTATTTGTTATCACTCCTTTATGAAATGTATTACTTTCTGCCATTCATTAAGAGCATTATAGGTGCATATTATATCCACTGAAGGTAATATACACGTCTAAGTCAAAGTGCTGAAGTGCCTGGGCTTACACCTTGTATTAATAGGTGCTCAATATGTATTTACTCCTAAGAAAAACGAATCAGTATTATTTTCTCCAGTCTGGCCAGGTTGTTTTCCCCCAGCTCCCCTCCACCCTCTAGCCTTGTAGCTGCACTGTGATTTTTTTTCTTTGTTACCAGTTGCCAGAGTGATCTAGGCTAATTTCATGGTCAGATAAACAGCACCTCCGGTCGCTTATTCTTTGAAAAGATATTCAAAGCTGGCCTAATATGGGCGTTCACTTTAAGCCCCAGTCATTGACCTTAACTACCTTTTAGTATTCTGTGCTGTTTTACTTGCTTACTGATGTGGTTTGTCTGTGTCCTCACCCAAATCTCATCTTGAATTACCACATGTTGTGGGAGGGGCCTGGTGGGAGGTAATTGAATCATGGGGACAGGTCTTTCCCATGCTGTTCTCGTGATAGTAAGTCTCACGAGATCTTGTGGTTATTATGAGGGGAGTTTTAGTGTACAAACTCTCTTTGTGAGCTGCCATCCACCTAAGATGTGACGTGCTCCTCTTTGCCTTCTGCCATGATTGTGAGGCCTCCCCAGCCACATGGAACTGTGAGTCCAGTTAAACCTCTTTTTTTTGTAAATTGCCTAGTCTCAGGTATGTCTTTATCAGCAGCATGAAAACGGGCTAATAGACTTACTCAGAGCCCAGATCTGTGGGGCTTATGATTATAACACTTTCAGTACATAGTTATTTCACCTACAAAACTCTATTTTTCCCTTAAAAAAAAGTGTTGTTGCCATTACACAGAGGGGAGCCACCGATAAGTTAATGACTAAAGTGTTCCTAGACTCAACATGGCTCTTCAGCACTGATATCTTTCTTCAAGTTCTGGAGGATAAGGTCCAGTTCCTAGAATTTGGGTCTTTTCCAATGGCAGTGAGGAAACTGGTCTTAGATGTTCTGTTATCGATAAAGTCTTATGAAGACAAAGATCTAATAAGTAACATATGTGCTCCATCAACCTGGAGTCTTCCAGAGTTCTCTAAATCAATAAATTATTTTTGCTGCATTTATTTGGATATCCAAAACAGGTTTGAGAGTTTCAAAAGATGCTTAACTTCATTTCCAATGTTCCTTATTTTCACATGCAGCCAATTTCCCACATTTTAATACCTCCCCTCCTCATCTCCTAAATGGAAGCTAAACAAATTTTGGAAAATAAAGAATTC
Source organism: Piliocolobus tephrosceles (assembly GCF_002776525.5). Lineage (NCBI taxonomy): Eukaryota > Metazoa > Chordata > Mammalia > Primates > Cercopithecidae > Piliocolobus > Piliocolobus tephrosceles. Next base: position 107,278,433 of record NC_045444.1, on the reverse strand, counting down.
AGGTTTGTGTCTATTTTGGGTCAGAGCCCGAGATAATTTCGTTGCTGAACCACAAACAACCTAGGCATTTATTCACACACTGCAGAGCAACTGCATGGCTCAGAAAAATGTTAAATTCAGTGTTTCTAACAGCAGTTCGGCCACCACACAGCAATAAAAGCATCAGCTATGAAATTCAAAGTTATGTTTAATTCGCACTGTAAGAATTATGCAAGATGGATTCCTTTCTAACAAAAATGTATCTAACCTTCAGGGACACTCATCTCCCCCCAAAGCTTATGAACATCAGCAGCACAATGAGACAGCTTGTCCAAGGGAAACATTAGAGAAGGAGGAGTAATTGCTGTGCACTGGTGAGTCATAAAGTTGATGGAGTGAGGCGAGTAGCTCATGTAAATATCCACCCCACCCAGTGAGACCGGCCTTCCTGCCTCCTCTTCCCTTCTCATTCCTCTCCATCATCTGCACCCTAAGGCTCCACCACTGTCTGTGGGAGTCATTTCACTCTCCTGGGGGAAGCAGATACATAGCTGAGCTATTTTATGTTATTTTTCTCTCTTAATGAATACCACACACATGGCTTTTGAATGTGCGTGGTACTAGCACTGAGTAATTAAGTCTTGTGGGAAGGAAAGTTCGGGTGGAGGTAGAGTAAATAGATCTGGCACAGAAACAATACTGTCTGGTTTCAGGAGAGCTTTCTTTTGAGTGGCAGTGTGGCGTGGTCGTCTGGAGTTAAATCTCCTCCGCTCTGGTCTCAGTGTTATCATGCACCAACTAATCTTGCAGATGCAACTCCTGCCGCTCCTAGTCTCAGTTGTCTAAACTGTCAAATGGAGACAATCTTTTGTACCTGCCTCATAGGATGATAACAAACTGGCAACTGTAATAAAAAGGTAAGGTATCACTATGCTTGATTTACCTTTAAAATGCTTCCACCTTTCTTTCTTTTAACATTTCAGTTCAAAGTCTCTTTACTGAACACCTGGCCTAAATAAGCCACACAAGGAGCATCCAAATTTGAACTTGCATCATCCTAACAGATGCTTTTCTTGGAATCAAGCCATTGATAAAACTTAATTCCTTTCAACAAGCCTTTATTGAGCAACTACAATGTGCTGAGTGCCTATTCAATCATTAAAACATGGGCTGTCTAAAGGGAGCATTTCATCTCTCTCAGTGGGAATTCCATAAAATCTGCAAAATGTTTTCAGCATTAAGAGTGAACATAAAGGGGGAGCAATGCTGAGAGCTTCTTTTTACATCAAAAATACCAAAGAAGCGTTTGGATCTGCATGTCGTTTTACACTGAGCGCAGTAACTTTTGGAAGCCAAAGTCATTTCACTTAGACCATAGGCAGTACCAAGGCTTCTAAAACACAGCTCTTCAGGGTCCCCTGTGTTTTGTCTTCCTGGAGTAAATGATTAAATAGTTGAAACTTAAATGAATACATTGGTAAGGATGTACCTGAACTTCAGAAATGTAGCTGGTTGGGTAGGAGAGTGGAGAAGTAACAGCAGGAATGTTTTATCTTTCTGAGCTCAAAGCTTTTGTCCAAAATTATACTTTAATAACTACTGGCCATATGCTGACATGGAGTTTATTAAGATGACTATTTAAACAATTTTAGAGAAAGTGGTGGAAAAATAAGACCGTATTTATTTGGGAAGATGGCTGTGTCTATTCCAAGCATCCCTTGACTCACTGCGGCAGGAGAGGCATATAACTTTGGTCTTCTAAGATTAAAAAAGTTAACAATGATCATTTCTGAATAAAGTGTGCACTTTCATATGGTCTAAAATAATGGTTAATGATGTGAGTTTGGGAATCAGTTACCATTTCCTAACTGTACAAAATGTGTGCAAATTACTTAATTGTCCTCAGTTTTCTTATCTGTGAAATGGAGGTAATAATATTAACCATCTCATAGGGTGCTTAAGTGATTGAAAGAAGATGATGCATATAAAGAACTTAAAACAATGCTTGCCATATGACAAGTGCTTAATAAATATTAGCTACTGTCGTTATTTTATGCAAATATTTTAAGAAACTAATTTTAATATCAGATGCCTAGATATTTGGGAATCTGGTACCATTTAGCAGACTTTATATCACTCAGTTCAAATACTCTGTAATTTACAGTTCAAACCTTAGATCTATATTCAGGAAAACATATTGTCCAAGGAGCTATTACAAAGTTTTTACTTTGTATTCCTCTTATTACTCCTAAATTCTTAAATAGCAGCCCTCTCTCCCTCTCCCTTCCTTCCCTCCCTCCCTTTCCTCTCCTCTCCCCCTCCTTCTCTCCCTCCCTCCCTCCCTCCCTCCCTTCTTTCCTCCCTCCCTTCCTTCCTTCCTTCCTTCCTTCCTTCCATTGTTTCTTCTTTTTTACCTATGCTGGTCCTTTGGTTTTAGGTTATCTGAACAGGATATTTTCACAAAAATCATTAAATTTGTTAAAGATAATTCCAATGTATTCATCTTAATAAACTTGAAGTGATTAATTGTAGATGTTCATAACCACATGCAATTGACAAAAATTAATCTGGTTTTCCCTTACTGTTAAATAAAAATTTTGCCTAAAAAAAGTAAAAAGTCATATTCATCGCATCAGATTTGAAAACTGGTAATCTTGTTCCAAGGTTAAAACTCCCCACTCCACAAAATACTTTCAATGAATGCATTTGTTATGCAGCTATACAACTGTTTCCTTCCTCTGTAGATGATAAAGTCATAATTATTTCTCTGATGTTAATTAAAAATAAACCCTTTATTTGTAAAAGAATAGTAACTATTTAAAAATCACACAAATCAATTAGTAGATTCACATAGAACAAAATATCCAGTTATTTAAATAATTTTAACTGCCACTAAAAGGAAACAAGCACCTGGATTGGAAAAAGAAAGGTTATCATTATTTTTGAAAGCATTTTCTCATTATCTCCTTATAAAGTTACAAGGTCATATATTATTGTAGTATATGGAATTACATATCTGATGGATTCAGAAACAGAATAGGGATTTAGTATAGAGCATTTTTAAAATTTCTATACAGGAAGCTTATTTAAAAAAACTTACGGACTTTTTACATATGCAAATGTTCACTAACAGAAAGATAATCAAACTTCTAACATTTGGCATGGGAAAGTTGAGTGTGATGTGCAATATGAAACTAAAAGAAATCTCGAAAAACATCTTGACCTGGTAGAGCGCAGACATGATTTACAGGCTGTGAAACACAAATTGCCACTAAACCTCCTTTCACTTCAGGGTCTGCTGAGTTAGAACAAGGATTCTAAGCTCTGTGCTTGGACTCTGCCTCCTCTATGCCCTCACTCTCTGACTTCACTAGCACCTCTCTCCCATTTCCTTTGCTCATGTTACTAAAAAGATTTTGCAGTGTTTAAGACAAGACTATTGGCCATCCAGATTTCAAAGGTGACAGCTAACTTCAGCTAGGACTGGGGATTTGGAGCTATCACCATCCCTGGAAAGCCTAATATAATTTCAGTATTTCCAAAGAAGCTCAATCAGTATATACCCAAGGTGAATATTGGTTGGAATACTTTGAAAATTCCAAGTCTGATAAGAAATAATTCTATGGAGATGCCTGACCTTAGGCTTTCTTTCAGTCAATATTTTCTCATAAATATGGCAGAAACAGACTTAAAAAGAGTTTGGACTTGCTGAAAAAAGGAAACCTAGTTTATACCTCAGATATTCAGAGAGAATTTGATTACAAATAAGCGAGCTAATCTTCTGAAGACAGTATCATTGACCTAACACTTTATTTCTAGAGATGGACTGTGCAGAGAGAGTTGTAAATGCTGACCTGATTCAGTCAATGAGCATCTGATAACCATCTATTTATGCAAACAATGAGCTGAACTGTAGAAAGAAGGACAGATGAAATGAGTTAGAAATGTCTTGCAGGAACTTAAATAGTGTAAGAAAGAAAACTACACAGGTTGGCCCTCTTTGGACCACTGGGGTAATTCATAGGACCTGACAAGTAGATCCACTCTGGAAGTCTTTGCTGAATGAATGAATAAGTGAATGGATACAAGAAGTCATGATATAATGGTGGCGTAGATATAAAAGTCAATGGTTGTAGAAGAGAAAATTAGGATACAATGAATTCTTTATGGGATGGCAGGTCACCAGAAAATCTTTAATGGTGGGGGAAGCTTTTGAGATGAACTTTAAAGTCTTTCAATATATCAAGACGGAAGAAGCAAGAGGTGTTTAGACAAAGGGACAGACATGAGTAAAGGTACAGAAGAGGCTGGGCATGGTGGCTCACGCCTGTAATCCCAGAATTTTGGAAGGCCAAGGCAGGCGGATCACTTGAGGTCAGGAGTTCGAGACCAGCCTGGTCAACATGGCAAAACCCCATCTTTATTAAAAATACAGAAAAATAATAGCTGAGTGTGGTGGTGCACACCTATAATTCCAGCTACTCAGGAGGCTGAGGCACAAAAATCACTTGAACCTGGGTGGCAGAGGTTTCAGTGAGCAGAGATCATGCCACTGCACTCCAGCCTGGGTGACAGAGCGAGCAAGCACTTGAACCTGGGTGGCAAAGGTTTCAATGAGTGGAGACCATGCCACTGCACTCCAGCCTGGGTGACAGAGCAAGCAAGCAAGCAAGAAAGAGAGAGAAAAAGTATATCATTTGAATTGATTAGAGCATAGAGTTGGTGGTAAAGAATAAGGCTGGAAGAAGAGATGGGATCCTGATTGTAGAAGTCCTGGACTTGAGTGTTAATGAATTCATGAATTTAGAAATTATTAGGATGGCCATGGGAGTGAACAAATGCTATTGAGATGGAGGGCAGGGAGACTAGTGAGGGCTGTTGTCATCATCCAATTTAGAAAAGATGAGGTTCTTGAAAGAAGGGACTGAAATAAGAGATGATTCAGCAGAAGAATTGGTACGTTCTAATACTCTTTTATTAATAAACGCATGTTGTGGGGGAGAGCAATTATAAGAATAGAAAGAAATAAACTTACACAAAGGTTTCTAATCTCAGTGTCTAGTAATATTATTTAAAAACTTTTCACATCTTACTGAGTTCTTTATATATATAAAAATCTCATCAACCATTAGGGAACATTGTATTTACTAACATTTACCTCTTTGATGATAAATCTAATATTCTGGTAGTTTTAACAATTTCCCCAAAGACATAACTCTTAAATTTGGGGGCTTACCTTTCCACCCTATATGCAGAGATGAGATGAGTTCATTCTCTGGCAGATGATGTAAGTGAGATATGAAACCCAGGACGGGGAGAAAATTGTAGAGATAAGAGTTACGTGATCAGTGTTTTACATACAGAGTCTAAGTAACATGAAACATTGATGTGTAGCTCTCTAGCTTATAAACTAAAAATTGAGTGCAGAAAATTATGAGAAAGACTGGGATGAATATTTGTGAATCTTCTGCTTAGAAATGTGAAAGTTGTATCTCTGAGTATTGTTAAAACTGCTCAGGAAAATAGTATGCTTAAGAAGATAGCCCAAGAGAAAATTTGTATAGATGCCTTCAATTAAGGAATTAATAAGGAACAGAATAAAATTAAATAAAATGAAGAATAATTACAGAAGTAGGAGAGGAAGCAACAGAGTGTAATGTCACAGAAGGTGAGAATTTCAAAGAAGGGCCATAAGCATAATGGTGGCAAATGCTACAGGAAGTCAAGCACATCAAAACTCAAGTGGGGTTGCTGAGTTTAACAATTAGTAAGTCACTGATGAGATTTGCAAGTGCTGTTTTTATGAAGTGGTGGGGACAGAAATTGGGTTGCAATAACTAGTAAGTCAGGAGAAGATGAAGAATTGTTAAAGGTAAATGAATACTACTCTTTAAAAAAATGAAAAATAATAGATGAAATATGATTTTGTAATAATTATAATACAGATGTAGAATTAAAAATCTTAAAAATTCCCATTCGCTACCCATTGAATCCCACTCACTTCCCCATGGTTACTGGTTAATAACAGATTGTGAAACTTTCAGAATATTTCAATGCATTTTATGCCTATATATAAATACACACCCACATATATGTGTATACATATTTAAATGTATGCATACATACTCTGGCAAAGAGTTCACATTGGTCAAATATTTAGTGGTTTATTTATTTATTTTGAGATGGAGTCTTGCTCTGTCACTCAAACTGGAGTGCAGTGGTGCGATCTCGGCAAACTGCCACCTCCACCTCCCAGGTTCAAGTGATTCTGCTGCCTCAGCGTCCCCTGTAGCTGGGACTACAGGCGCGTGCCACTACACCCGGCTAATTTTTTGTATTTTTAGTAGAGATGGGGTTTCATGTTAGCCAGGCTGGTCTCGATCTGACCACGTGATCCACCCGCCTCGGCCTCCCAAAGTGCTGGGATTACAGGTGTGAGTCACCACACCCAGCCTATGGATATTTTGAAATCAAAAATCCAAAACCAAAAAATGTAAGGGAGAGTTACAGTTCTTTGCTCTTTCTTTTCCATTGTGGTTGTTACATTGTTTTTTTTCCCATAAAACATTTTGATACCTAGTAGCCAGCATTTTTGAACTGGAAAGGACCAGATTATTCAGACCCAGGGAGGAGATAGATTCTCAGGTTCTAGACTTAAACAAATTAAATTAAGTCATCTTGCAAGGTAACCAAGGCTATTCTTGGGCTTAGGGCTACATGAGCCGTGAGTGTGTAGGTGTACAGGAAGCTGGACTATTTTCTGAACCATTTAGTAGGATTAGTAATAGCAATTGCTGCCATTTATTGAATTCTATGAAACATGCAATTAAAATTATTTATATTGTTTCATATTCAAAATAATGTGCTAAATTAGGAACTTTTATTGACATTTTGTAGTTAAGGAAACTGTAGCTTAAAGAATTCAAGCAACTCATTCAATGCCATGGAGACAACATGCAGCAGAACTAAGATTTGAATTGCAGTTCAGTACTATCTGGCTCCAAGCCTGGTATTTTCTTTTTTAAACACTGTACCGTCAAAGCATACCTAGCAAGCTTGTCCTTCTGAGAAGAAGATAATGGAATCCACATGGAGAAAAACAGGATTTCCCCCCTTTTTCCCTAATATAGCTGAAGCCCACATGCCTGTAGGACCCGTGCATATTTGGTTTTCTTTTTCATTCAGCCACCTCCCCTCTTCTTTAGCATCTTATGCCCTCCATGAGAGCAGCTTAATGGGCTACCATGCAACCATCAAGAAATGAGATCTTGTAAAGAATTGTGGGAGGTACACAAGCTGTTCTGTTTTCTCTGTAGGAAGGAATGCACTGAGCCCTGTGAAGATTAAAAGGATAAATGAAAGATTGATAAAGGAATCCCAGGAGGTAGGGAGAGAAGACTTGTAAATAAGCAGGAACACACATGTGGTCCCAGAATGCAATTAAACATGAACAGCTCCATTGGAGCTGACACGTGGACCAAGATTCTAAATAGTAGAATGCCTGGTTCATATTATCTTTCTGGATATAAATTATAGCACCTAATCAGTATTTTGATTAAATGACTCCACATTAACATTCTGACCATTTAAACTATTTGAAGTACCAATTCCAGGTAACCATTAATAGTTTATTGTACTATGCTCTTTCCCTCAGCCAACCAAATTCTCAAAGTAAGAAAAATAAAAATTAAAAACCACACAATGCATTAATTAATTACTATATTCCCTAATACATTATGTCTGTAAAGTTTTCAAGTTGTTTAATAAAATTATATTGCACTAGGAAGTTTCACGTATGTTCATACACAACTAACACAGTTAATGTAGGATGCTAGGTAGGAAATATTGACTCTTTGTAAATCCTTTAAAATGAGCTAAAACTTCAGAAGCAATTAGGTGTGGTTGACATTGCATTTTAAGGACTTTTTAAGGGTTAGAGACATTAAGCCTCACAGGTATATCAAAATGATAGCCTTACCCCAACTTAAACCATCTTGCCCATCTGCAATAAAACTTCCATCATCCCTGGCCTAGAAAATGTGCTGAGCTCATAGACTAAACATTCAGCAGTTGTATGCACTCAGCAGCTTTATGACTTCTTTTGGTGCCTTTGTGGAATCATCCTGGAATCAATTTATCTTCATGCTTCAAAGAATCCTAATTCAAAAGTGCTCCAAATGTTTGGGACTATTTTAAGATTATTTTTCTTCTGGAAGTTTAAACGTAAACTTGAACGAATGCTTTCTTTATAATTTTATACTGTTTTGCACTAACTGTTAAAGTTCACCTTATGTTCAAAGGATTGTTTTCATGCCTAACTGCATTTTTACTTCTTTGATTATTCTATTATTGAAAAACTAGTCTCTTATAACACTTACTTTCCAGCTCTTCTTTCACATCTTATGATAGGAATGGCCAAGCCGAGTCAGCTGTAGAATGAATTACATTTTTCACTGGTTCCTAAAATTGAGAACTGTTTTTTACTTGTTCCAAAGAGAAAAGAAATAAAAATTACAGTAAGTGGAGAATTTAGGTGTAGCAGAAATATGTTCAGTCATGGTGGTGATTGTTTAGCACTAGAACTGTTATTCTGGCTTACATTTTCAGATATATTCAGCAAGTCACTCTTGGTTCTTTGCGGCATTTTGCCTCTCCAGAACCTTTCTGCTGATACTGACAGACTCACTGCTGCTGTCTGTGGACTGTAAGAATGTCTCCTGTGATTTTTTTTTTTCACTGTAACTAGAAGCATTTTGTCTTCCTTTCTTATTTTTCAGAAGGCATTCTCTGTTACAGCGTCTAAGAGAGCTTAGCTTCCCTATGATCGGCACAATCATTCATCTAATTGATCCAGCTTGGACATCTTATTTAAGATTTTAAATTATTTAGGGTGAATTAGTTTGCCTTGATCACATCAGTATTTTGAAATTCCCCAAAGCCACATTTATGTAGACTAAGGGAAGACTGCATCCTTCTTCTTTCTCCTTTCTCTTCCTCATTTACCCTCCTTCGCATGAAATGTTGTATATTTTCAAGGATTGAATACTAACCATGAAGCACCTGGTCTTGAAGGATGATTTGAAGTTGTTTTTCTCTTGATGAAAGTATTTTCTAAAAGCTGTTATGAGAATTATAGCTAGATAAAAATACCAGTGTGCATTTTAGATGAAAATTGAGGATTGTGAAGGAATGGTTTTCTTCCTGGACATAGCTATCCGAAGCATGTGCCGGGGATGTCAGAGCACAGAAGGTGCTAGCAAAATACCAGTAGCAGGTCTAGAAGAGGCTGTGCCTGTTCATTCCTTAGAGACCTAAAGAAAGTGGCAGGTTGTCTCCAATAGCAAGGTGAACTAAATATTCCCCTTATTCTATTCCTTTTTCCCAACACCAACACAGCCTTCTGTTGGTATCTGGGGCACCGAATAGGGTCAGGGAAGTCAGTATAGGTAAGTGAGAGAGATGAGGGACAGGGAGGAGAAAGATTTATTTATGCAAATATTTTTGTTTAAATATAAAAGCAAACAGTATTTTTATGCATTTATGACACCTAGAATTAATTATCATTAACACTGAGAGTCTCTCTCTCTATATATAGTCTCTATATGCATATATATGCACATACATATAGGCACAGAGTTTAAAAAGAATTATATAAATGTGTATTTCCATTAACAAAATTATTTGCATACATTGCATACTTGAAGTGCTTTTAAACTTACATGTAGTAATGCATTAATATTTGTTAATTTATATATTAATATTTATAATTTATTAATATTTATGAGCATGATTCCTAATATATCCATCATATAAATACCCTAGAATGTCTCTAATACTCTTTTGTTGAAAGTAGGTTTTGATAATTTCCAATATTATAAAATCTGCAATGAGCATTACTTTTTACAACAGTATTGTGAACACCAAATTTCATGGGAAAAATTTCTAGAAGCAGAATCACTAAATAATGTCAGCTTTGTAATTTCCAAACGTTTGTAAAATAATTTATTTCCCACAAGCATTTTAGAGTTTTCTTACCCTTCATTTCTAACAATATCTCTATAAATATAAACTGGTCTAATTTGTTATAAGTCTATACATATTTCAATTTGCAATCATTTGATTCCTAGTAAAATTAAGCATTCATATTTGAGTCATTTGTATTTATTTTCAAATATCTATAGCAATATTTTCTTGTGATATATAAGAACCTTTTATACAGTAAGATTATTAATTTTTTCCAATCACATGTGTTGCAAATTCTTTTCAGTTTTTATTTGTCTTTTTAAATTTTATTCATGGTATGTATTTCTACAAAATGTTTTACATTCCTATTTTTAAATACATCAGTATTTTATTTTAACGATTTAATCTTCAATGTTTTAAAAGCTTCCTACATAGATTATTTAGAACCTAATTTTTATCATAAACAGTTACATATAGGAATGAGATAAACTATTGTTGAGAAATCACCACTGTATTTCCCCAGGAAAACTGCATTCTGTCTTCTACACTCATTTTTGTTCACTAATAATAATACTTGTGAAAACCCAGTAGTACTTTTGCCTACCAAAAGCCAACATTCTGGTTCAGGAAGAAACATCATTATTCATGTATTTATATATGAGTTTAGATTTGTGAACATGACATGTTATACCACTTCAGTGAATCTTCTAGGGAAATATTTATCCTAAGAAGCCTGGTTACTTACAGCAGGAAGGTTTGGAGGGGGGCCTGCTGCATGGCTGTCCTAGAGGCAGCCCAGTATCTCTCCAGAGCTCCCCTGAATACTTTTCACCTTTGACTTCATGCTGTGTGTCTGGTGACTAAGCCAGTATCCTACAGAAGGGCTGGAGAAATCAACGACATGGTTAGGGATCCAGAGGTCTTTTGCAAGTAGCTGATGCTAAAAATTCCCAGGGCAGAGAGGAGGCAGGGAGCACCCTGGAGAGCACAGTCCCACTTGGGAAAAGTGCTGCCACCGTGACAGAGACGTTGCTGTGTGTTGCAGCTCTAGACACTGTCCCTTCATCTTTGTCCCCTTCTTCCCCTCCCTGCCTACTTCTCTCCTTCACCCCTCCTCTACTTCCCCCTCTCCCCCTTTAATATCAAAACCAGACAGACTGTTTAGAGATTTATGAGGAATTTTGTTTCCAATTCAAAATATGAGGTGAGACATTACTTCAGGACCTGTTGTCTCCCAAGACAGTTGGTTAGCAAAAAACTCATAGAGTGACCATCTTTTCAGAGAAGAAAAAGAGGAGACTATGAGTTCAAAAAAACCCAGCTCTCGCTTTGTCACTTTTTCTTAACTCTGTCACCCAGTTACAACTCCTCAACATTCTCCACCTTGACAAGTCCACTAGCCATTTGGCACCAAGAGACTTAAATAGCGTCACACGCCATCTCCCTCTGTGTGCCATTCAACCTCAGGCATTCCTATCTGAAACACAAACATCAATAAAGCAAATAGTGATGTTAAGTTTCTTTCAGCTTATGAAACATATGATCCCACACCATCAACATTAAAATTCTAAGGAAAAGGTACAATCCTTTCCAAAATAATTGTCTCCTTTATCTTACAACAATGCTGCCTTCATACAAGACATATGGATAAACTATATATTCCACATTTGAGCAGAGGAATGCCTGATGAATTTGGATCTCAGTCTCTTCAGAGTCAAACTAGCAGTGACAACAGTATGAGTCTCCATCCGACTCCCTGCATGTCGCGTAGGATTGATTTGACTGCAACCTATCAGAATCCACAGGACATTTTTTACTTACCTCTCAGGGCCAAGCCACTGCCCCAGACAATACGGCAACAGAGGGTGTGTGGCATTTGGACACCACATACTTTAATAGGAGGAACATTTGATTCTCACATCCAGTTTATGTTAAGGCTTACAACAACCACCATTGCCTTTTTTTTTTTTTTTTTTTGAGATGGAGTCTCTGTTGCCCAGTCTCTGTTGCCCATTGACTTCTTTTGTTGTTGTTTTGAGATGGAGTCTCGGTTGCCCAGTCTCTGTTGCCCACTCTGCTGCCCATGCTGGAGCATAGTGGTGCAATCTTGGCTTACTGCAGCCTCCACCTCCCAGGTTCAAGCAATTCTCCTCCCTCAGCCTCCTGAGTAACTGGGACTGTAAGCACACACCACCATGCCTGGCTAATTTTTGTATTTTTAGTAGTGACAGGGTTTCACCATGTTGGCCAGGATGGTCTTGATCTCCTGACCTCGTGATCCGCCCACCTCGGCCTCCCAAAGCGCTGGGATTGCAGGTGTGAGCCACTGCACTGGGCCCAACCACTGCCATGTTGATGTTGTTATTCTTTTTTCTTTATCAAGTAAGATGGATCATTCACCCTGTCTCTGAACCTGACCCTATCTATCACTGAGAGCTGCTTCTCTCAACTGTAGGATGCAGCTCAGGAAAGGAGCTTATTTCTGGGGGAGTAAGAATAAAGGAGAAGGTGGCAATAAAAGAGCACTGAAAAGGTAGGAGTTCGGGCTATAGTGAGTATGACGGGGGAGGGTCAGGGGTGAGGTCAATTGCAGGGATGTGGCTGAAGTCATGGGTATAGTGGAGGTCTGGGAGAAAGGATCCCGGAATACTTACAGTACCAGATGAGCCAAGTCACCATGTCCTGCTCTGTCATGAGTCATTGTGACTTTCATGATTTTGAATTTTTGATACAGGTAATGGCATCACTAACGTCTAGTGTCAGTTCTGTAGACCTGTACAATTCCTCTTACTCTTTGTAGTAAATTGGATATCTCCATATGTCCTCTGAAATCTTACAAAGGACAGAGAATATAAAAATGTCCACCGTGTCTTAGTTTCCTTTCGAGATTTAAATTTTGCGTCTGAGTTGAGCACAAATGAAACGCTACCTCCTACAGTCTCTGCATTCCTTTGCTGACCCCTTTCCCCAGAATTCAATGAAATTTTTCACAAATTTGATTATTACAAAAACCTAATTTATGTGATTATTTACACTGTGTAGTGCTGTCTTTCCAAGGACCTGTAATTCCTTTGGAAATGCCCTTCCCCCACTAGGAATTGATGAAATGTTATGTAAATTTACTCAGATTTATCACAGAATATGGCTGCCAGAGCATATAATCTTCAACTTCTATAGTGCTGAAGGGAAATGCATCATTCTAAAATTACCAACGACATTTGAATAAAGAATAAAACTCCTATTGCCTAACAGACAATTTAAACTGTTGTCTTAAAAATTATTACAGCCTGGTAAACTGAACGTCAACTTTCAGACCACAGTATAATTTATTTTTTAACACAAAATGGAAAACCTGAGAAAAAGTATAGATGTGACAGACTGGAACACAGTATTTAAAACAAGTTCTTGTGTTGGTGGTTTTAACATTCTCTTTCCATTCATAACTTGCAACAAGTTTCTTAAAGTTCTCCTGCTGAGTCAACGTAAAGTTGTTGAATATGATGAATTGACCAAAAGCGCCACATTAAGGAACACGACTAGACTGTTTGCCAACCAAAATAAATGAAAGTATAAGAAACAAAAAAATAGTAGCTTTCATGTCTGTATTTCGAATTGTCTTCAGTGTAATATTAAACATGCTATTTAGGTAAAAGCACGTACTTTACATAAACTCTTAACTGATCTTACACAAAAGGAAACAAAGTTACGGCACCTGAATTTTTGGCAAAGAGATAATATTTGCTTAGTAAACAGCAAACACATTTGTATAGACACAACTGTGTTTATGTTTACAAAGTGCTAAAGGGCCAAACACCTTGACTCCCACTTTCATGCTTCCCACATATAATTAGTGACTTCATTTTTTTTTTTTTTTTTTGAGACGGAGTCTCGCCCTGTTGCCCAGGCTGGAGTGCAATGGTGCAATCTTGGCTCACTGCAACCTCTGCCGCCCAGGCTCAAGTGATTCTCCTGCCCCAGTCTCCCAAGTAGCTGGGATTACAGGCATGTGCCACCATGCCCAGCTACTTTTTGTATTTTTAGTAGAGACAGGATTTCACCATGTTGGCCAGGCTGGTCTTGAATTCCTGACCTCAGATGATCCACCCACCTTCAGCCTCCCAAAATGCTGGGATTACAGGTGTGAGCCACCCTGCCCAGCCATCAATTAGTGACTTCTTTATTCTCACCAACCTAGGGGTCTCATGTGATATAAGATAATCTCAATGGACTAACTCATAAAGTAAACCTTTTGATATTTCTCAATTTTCACCAATTATAAAAGACTAAAATGATCTCAAATATAAATCTGAATCATTTTTAATGTTTATTAGTATGAGTCAACCCACAGAGGACAATGGATCAATATTATGTAATTAATACTTTTTATAACAATAATGGCTACTGCCGAAAATATATAAGGATTCATGCCATGTCACAATAATTAATGCTAGAGGTCATTCTGTAATATTTCACCTGTGTCCTGATTCATAGCCTAGAGAAGTGATGGAATATTTGTGATGTAGTGATTTCAATTCTCCAGAGAGGGGGAGAAGGTGAATTTAAATGTTGATGTTTTTAGTTCTTCTAGTCGTAGGGCACTCAATAAAATGTTATTCTGACAATGGTAAATAAAGAAGCATATCTAGTCTTGGGAAGTAACCATTAGAAAAATAATAATAAAGCTGCTATCTCTTTTTATCACCAATTAATTGCAAAACAGATGCCATGTGGTACATTTGCATTTCCTACAGTACTGGCAATGAAAAGTGTTTATGAAAGAGATCCCTTTTATAGATACAAAGGCCAATAGAATGCATGTACTTGAGCCAAGGTAAAAAAAAGTAAATAAATAAAGCAGTTCACATAAGGACCTACAATATTATCCAGGGGACTGGAAAACAGGGCTGATTGTAAGGGAAACTGAAACTTAACAGTTTCAAATTTTGTTCAAACATTAAAATAATTGTGTGTGTGTGTGTGTGTGTATGTGTGTGTTTTTAAATTACCTATGTGATGTAGCCAAGACTGGTCAAATTGTAAAAGTAAAATTAAAAGTGAGTCTTTCTGTAATCCCAGCACTTTGGGAGGCCAAGGTGGGCGGATCACAAGGCCAGGAGATGGAGACCATCCTGGCTAACACAGTGAAACCCCGTCTCTACTAAAAATACAAAAAATTAGCTGGGCGTAGTGAAGGGCACCTGTAGTCCCAGCTACTCGGGAAGCTGAGGCAGTACAATGGCGTGAACCAGGGAGGCGGAGCTTGCAATGAACCGAGATCACGCCACTGCACTCCAGCCTGGGCAACAGAGTGAGACTCTGTCTCAAAAAAAGAAAAAAAAAAGTGAGTCTTCTTTTACTCTATGGTGCCTATTTTTTTCTCTATTTCTTTGTCATCTAAACATTATTTCTTCAGTTTATCAAATGTAAGCCATTTCAGCTTTATTGATTCTTCTTATCTCCCTTTATATGGGATTAAATGAAATACGTATTTCAAGAACCATGGGTGTGTTCTTGGATATAGAGCATCCCAGTTTCCAGTCACCCGTTGTAGTAATCTAATACCCATCTAAATTTTCTTACCACATATTTTATTCTGGATTATCCCAAGTGGTCCTCAGGTAACACTCATTCAAAACATAGATTTATCTTAATCTTGAACTAAGACAATGATAATTAAAAGATAAACCTGAAATTAAATTTACAATATATAATGTATTCTAAACCCCAAAGCAGAGCGCCTTAGACTAACTTGATGCTTAGATGGGCAGGAGATGTGTGGCACCAACACAAGGATTAGAGCCAGAGAAATCTATCCTTAAAGCCTAGGTGCACAACTTATCCACCGTGCAAATTTAATATGTGGTCATAGCATGGTCATGATAACTAAAAAAAGGGAGGAATGAAAAGTATTTAGTTTAATCCTTGACAAACAGAAACACTCCATAAATAGAAACCCTATAAATCATCATGATTTAAAATTTTCTATTATCTTACTATTACAGATTTGGTTTCTCTGAATTGTTTGGGTTGGGAAATGGTTAAGTATTGTTCATATTCATTGTGGTTTTGGTGATTTTACCACTGAACTAAAAGGAAGTTGAGAGTCTATATGTCTTTTAAGTACTATCAATAAACTGAATAAATTAAACCATATATTTCATAAAAAATTTTTTCAAGTGCATGTGGATGCAATTGTAATTAACAAAATAACAAATTAATTAATTTATTAATTAATTTATTTATTTTGAGATGGAGTCTTCCTTTGTGGCCCAGGATGGAGTGCAGTGGCGCGATCTTGGCTCACTGCAACCTCCACCTCCCGGGATCAAGCAATCCTCTTGTGTCAGCCTCCCAAGTAGCTGGGATCACAGGCACACGCCACCACCCCTGGCCAATTTTTTTATACTTCTAGTAGAGATAAGGTTTCACCATATTGGCCAGGCTGGTCTCGAACTCCTGACTTTGTGATCTGCCCACCTCGGCCTCCCAGGGTGCTGGGATTACAGGCGTGAGCCACAGTGCCCGGCCACAAATTAAACATGTTAATTGGGCATGTAATAGTTGGACTTTAAATATCCATTGGTTGAGAAAGTATGTAATCTTACAATACTACAGTGAAGTCCATGATAGTTCTATCATAAAGAGATCTTCAAAAGTACGAAGTCTGGAAATCACTGCTCTAAAAAAAAAAACCATGGAGTGTACACCACCAAAGAGTGAGCCCTAATGTAAACTATGGACTCTGGGTAACAATGATGTATCAAAGTAGCTTCACCAATTGTAGCAAACCTGCAGGAGGTTGTTGATAATGGAGGCCAGGCATGGGTGGGAGCAGGGAGGAAATAGGAAGTTTCTGTACTTTCCTCTCAATTTTGCTGTGAACCTGAAACTACTCTGAATAGTGGTCTTTTTTTTTTGTAAGGGGAAGCAGAGTTTTTAACTTTACACTTTGTGTAACTTTCAAACTTTGAAATGTGTGATTAGCTGTTCATAAACTGAAGTTTGATAATGATAATTTTTATTAGCATGAAATTATACTTAACAGAAAAAAAACCCAAAAAATTAAATGTTAGTTTTGTTTAAATATGACTTAAGACTTTTGCTTCATCTAGTGAGGATTTGGCCTACACGTGTCAAGTTGTACTGCAGGTGTCATTATTTCTTTCTTCTTCATGCATGTCAGGCATTAGTAATCAAGTGCACCATTCCTTTTCATTGAGTTTATAGTCTTTGACTTATTATCCTTTTCAAGAGAATGCTTCAAGCAGCCACTAACAGCCACATGCAGCTGATGCAAAAGATAAAACCTATTTTTTCATCACAGAGTGTCTTTCCAATACCCTATTAATATATATCTTAGCAATAATTCAATAAAAAGTTTAAACCTATTTTTAACTCTTATTTATTTATTTACTGGGTTTTATTTTACTTTAAGTTCTGGGATACATGTGCAGAACATGCAGGTTTGTTACATAGGTATACATGTGCCATGGTGGTGTGCTGTACCCATCAACCCGTCACCTACATTAGGTATTTCTCCTAGTGCTATCCCTCCCCTGACAGGCCCTGGTGTGTGATGTTCCCCTCCCTGTGTCCATGTGTTCTCATTGTTCAACTCCCACTTATAAGTGAGAACATGCAGTGTTTGGTTTTCTGTTCCTGTGTTAGTTTGCTGAGAATGATGGTTTCCAGCTTCATCCATGTCCCTGCAAAGGACATGAACTCATCCTTTTATATGACTGCATAGTATTCCATGGTGTATATGTGCCGCATTTTCTTTATCCAGTCTATCACTGATAGGCATTTGGGTTGGTTCCAAGTCTTTGCTATTGTGAATAGTGCTGCAATAAACATACGTGTGCATGTGTCTTTATAGCAGAATGATTTATAATCCTTTGGGTGTATACCCAGTAATAGGATTGCTGGGTCACATTGCATTTCTGCTTCTAGATCCTTGAGGAATTGCCACACTGTCTTCCACAACAGTTGAACTAATTTACACTCCCACCAACAGTGTAAAAGTGTTCCTATTGCTCCACATTCTCTCCAGCATCTGTTGTTTCCTGACTTTTTAATGTTCGCCATTCTAACTGGTGTGAGATGGTATCTCATTATGGTTTTGATTTGCATTTCTCTAATGACAAGTGATGATGAGCTTTTCTTCATATGTTTGTTGGCTGCATAAATGTCTTCCTTTGAACAGTGTCTGTTCATATCCTTCACCCACTTTTTGATGGGGTTGTTTTTCTCTTGTAAATTTGTTCAAGTTCCTCGTGGAGTCTAGAGATTAGCCCTTTGTCAAGTGGATAGATTGCAAAACTTTTCTCCCATTCTGTAGGTTGCCTGTTCACTCTGATGATAGCTTCTTTTTCTGTGCAGAAGCTGTTTAGTTTAATTAGAACCCATTTGTCAATTTTGGCTTTTGTTGCCATTGCTTTTGTGTTTTAGTCATGAAATATTTACACATGCCTATGCCTGAATGGTATTGCCTAGGTTTTCTTCTAGAGTTTTTATGGTTTTAGGTCTTACCATTTAAGTCTTTAATTCATCCTGAGTTAATTTTTGTATAAGGTGTAAGGAAGGGGCCCAGCTTCAGTTTTCTGCGTATGACTAGCCAGTTTTTCCAACACCATTTATTAAATGGGGAATCCTTTCCCCATTTGCTTGTTTTCATCAGGTTTGTCAAAGATCAGATGTTTGTAGATGTGAGGCGTTATTTCTAAGGCTTCTATTCTGTTCCATTGGTCTATATATCTGTTTCGGTACCAGTACCATGCTGTTTTGGTTACTGTAGCCTTGTAGTATAGCTTGAAGTCAGGTATTGTGATGCCTCCAGCTTTGCTCTTTTTGCTTAGGATTGTCTTGGCTATATGGGCTCTTTTTTGGTTCCATATGAAATTTAAAGTAGTTTTTTCTAATTCTGTGAAGAAAGTTAGCGGTAGCTTGATGGGGATAGCATTGAATCTATAAATTACTTTGGGCAGTATGGCCATTTTTACGATATTGCTTCTTCCTATGCATAAGCATGGAATATTTTTCCATTTCTTTGTGTCCTCTCTTATTTTGTTGAGCAGTGGTTTGTTGTTCTCCTTGAAGAGGTCCTTCACATCCCTTGTAAGTTGTATTGTTAGGTATTTTATTCTCTTTGTAGCAATTGTGAATGGGAGATCACTCATGATTTGGCTCTCTGTCTATTATTGGTGTATAGGAATGCTTGTGATTTTTGCCCATTGATTTTGTATCTTTAGACTTTGCTGAACTTGCTTATCAGCTTAAGATTTTGGACTGGGATGATGGGGTTTTCTAAATATACAATCATGTCATCTGCAAACAGAGAAAATTTAACTTCCTCTCTTCCTATTTGAATATCCTTTATTTCTTTCTCTTGCCTGATTGCCCTTGCCAGAACTTCCAATACTATGTTGAATAGGAGTGGTGAGAGAAGGCATCCTTGTCTTGTGCCGGTTTTCAAAGGGAATGCTTCCCTTTGCCCATTCAATATGATATTGGCTGTGGGTTTTGTCATAAATAGCTCTTATTATTTTGAGATACATTTTATCAATGCCTAGTTTATTGAACGTTTTTAGCATGAAAGGGTGTTGAATTTTGTCAAAGGTCTTTTCTGCATCTGTTGAGATAGTCATGTGGTTTTTGTCATTGGTTCTGTTTATGTGAAGGATTACGTTTATTGATTTGTGTATGTTGAACCAGTCTTGCATCCCAGGGATGAAGCCGGCTTGATCGTGGTGCATAAGCTTTTTAATGTGCTGCTGGATTTGCTTTGCCAGTATTTTATTGAGGATTTTCCCATTGATGTTCGTTAGGGATATTGGTCCGAAATTTTCTTTTTTTGTTGTGTTTCTGCCACGTTTTGGTATCAGGATGATGCTGGCCTCATAAAATGAGTTAGGGAGGAGTCCCTATTTTTCTATTGTGTGGAATAGTTTCAGAAGGAATGGTATCAGCTCCTCTTTGTACCCCTGGTAAAATATGGTTGTGAATCCATCTCGTCCTGGGTTTTTTGGTTGGTAGGCTATAATTTCACAGCTTGTTTTCATATGCTTAACTCTTTAATAACACATGCCAAAGATTTTGTTTTGCTATTTTCAAAATATTGCTGCTTCTGAAATATTAAGAACGTATTAAACATAATCTGAAAACCATAAAAATATATGCTTAACATTTTAAAAGGGATAATTAATGAATTAATGAAATGAAAATATAAATTCATGTATAAATATAGATGTAAAATCACTTACAGAGGATATTTATTATATTATCATATAAAACTTCCTGTACATCCGTGGTTTTTTATAATAAAGAAAAACTAACCCAAAAATGTTCTGAGTTAAAAAAATATAGAAATCAGATTGTTATAAGATAAATATACAAACCGTTTTCTGTAGATCATAAATAACCAATTAGAAAATGGATAAAAATCCAGTAACAGCCCCAAATTGGCCTATATGAACAAAACTATAAAACTTAAACACAATGTCAAAGAAGATTTGAAGAGCTGGAGAGACATGTCATATTTCCAAAGACAAAACGTGAATATTATAAAAATTCTAATTGTTTTCAAGATAATACATAGAATTTCAAGATAATACATAGAATTCATAAAATCCATAAAATTTCAAGTGAATTTTAAGGATTTTGATGGTGGACAGTAAGGAAGGAGCAGAGATGGCATAGTGAACTACTAATCCATTCAGTCTGCTCTAGCAAAATACCGTAAACTGGGTGGTTTGTAAACCAGAGACATGTTATTTCTCACACTTCTAAAGTCTGGAAAATGTCCAAGAAGAAGATGTTGGCAGATTTGATGTCTGTCTAGGGCCTACCTTCTAGTTCATAGATGGCACCTTCTCATCATGTCCTAGCATTGTAGAAGGGCAGCTGAGCTCCTTTGGCCCTCTTCTATGAGGCCACTAATCCCATTCATGAGACCCTCAGACCTAATCACCTCCCAAAGGCCACACCTACTAATCCCATCATCTTTGGGACCAGGATTTCAATATATGAATTTTGGGAAGACAGAAACATTCATATGATAACAACAGCTATTCTCAAGTTTTATTTATATAATATTTATATTACATAAAATATTAGGTGATTGTTATAAAATTGAAAAAGAATAAAGGGTGGGGCCTTCTTACCAGGTATTTTTAAACTGCAAGAATTAAAATATTCTTACTATTGCATAAATAGATCCATAGATCCATGAAGTCAATTAGATAGCCCAGGAAACACATACACACATATTCACACACAATAGTTATATAAAAATATATAGTCAGAACATATTAGTATGTACTAGGTATCTGTTATATATACCTTTCATGTATACAGCAATATTTACAGGCATAATGTATATAAGTGTGTATAAAAATATAAATAAGTTTTATATATGGATATTTTAAGTATATATAATAACCATAATATATAAATACATAAGGCATTTTACATAAACAGTTAAAAAACTTGGTAAATATGTAATAGAAGAATATGAAACATGGGTGAAAAATGGGCTACTTAAACATGCTATAGAAAATTAGGTTATAAGGAAATAAAAACTTGTTTAGAATTCTTTCCAACACTATACTCTAAAGAACATTCTAGTACCATGCAGATAATTAAACCTTAAAAATATCATATGTAATTATATATTTATGTAGATGAAGAAGTATTTGATAAATATGAAAGGACAATGAATTATTATACACCAAAGGGATAAATTTGAACTTTTGAACTTTTAAAAATTACATTTAAAATTTCATAAATTTTAGAAAATACAAATAATAAATGTTTATGTCTTTAATACCTAAAGAGTTCATTGCCAAGACACCAGCAGAAAAAAATAACCTCCTCCAAAAATACTAATGTAGACAGTTCACAAAGGCAGAATACAAACAACTAATACCTGTAAATGATAAATTTTCAATTTATTATCAAGGAAATGCCAAATTTTCAACATATTATCAAGGAAATGTCAGTTTAAAAGTCAGATACTAACTTTTTCCAATCAAACTAGCAGATTTCAAAAATAATCATTAATACTAATGAGTGGACACTGACATTAGCATTTTCATATGATACACATGAAAATATGAGTTAGTGCTAACTTCCAGGAAACAATTTGCCAAGTATAGTTAAGAATATTAAACATTTAAAATAATATTTATGAGGGATGTACCTTTGAGCTAATAATGCTGATTTAAGGGAAAAATAGATGTGGACTGTGTTTATGTATACAATACTTTTACTATAACTTTATATATATGTAAAAATTTGCAACAGCAACAAAAAACATTTCTGGAAAGGTTAAATAAATTATAGAAATAAATATTATATATTTCAAGCCTTTTAATTCTGTGGAGTACTGCTTATACTATAATGTTGAACCAGGAAAGAAAGATATAAACATTTTACAAATGTAAAATGGAATGTTATTTCTATATATTTGGTAAAGAAAACGACAAGGGAAATTTACGCAACTGAAGAGTAACCATTTCTGAAGTGGGATATCACTAATTGTATGTTCTTATGTGTTTGTTTTCTAAACTTTTCTCAACAAAGATTTATTATACTTTTAATAAGAAGTATTAAAACAAATACAGAAAATTTCAGACAAATATCCATCCATCAAACAAGATAAGCTTCCTTATTTGAGAGCCTAACAGTTCTAATGAGGACACCAACCTAACATGCTAGGGGAGATGAAATAGCTGCCATGGGTTTGCATTCCTTTAAGGTTCCTGAGTGTGTAATGGTGCCTAGAAAAAGAGATGACACCTTCCGTAGAGGAGGCAAGACTGGAGTTGAGTTCTGTTACATGGGCAGTGAGAAAAGAGAGTTCTAGGGAGAGAGAATACTCATCACAGAAGCCCAGGGACACTGGCAGAGAAGTTTATCTTGGATTGAAGGCAGAAATGTTTTCCACTGAGAAAATGTACTGAGAAAAGAAATGTTGAGTAGGATTGCAGAAGCCTTTATATACCAGAGTAGAAAGATGAGAGAGTTGCAATAGGCAGCTCTAGTTTCTCTCTTCTCAGAAGAGTTAGCTGGTGGGTTCCACAAAAGCTTACTAGTAAGACTTGGGAAAAAATGGAAAAAGGTTGGCATGCTGATTCTGAGTGAAGGGAAAAGAACCTTACTGGGTAAAAGTCAAAGGGATGCAGAGAGCAGTTCTGGATACTGGGTATTTGAGGGTACACTCATCTGAGAAGCTGGCGCAGCATGTTCTGATGAATCCCGACTACTTCTTTACTTCTGTGAGTCTAAGGGAACCACGTGATCTTTCCAGATCTTTCTGGAAGGAAAGCAATTGATATATATTTATTGAGCTGCTACCAAATGGCCACATGGTATCAGCTGCCATAATCTTTCTCCTTAGTTGTTACTTTTATTACAACTATTCAGGAACATCACCTGGCCTGAAGCCCCTATTTAGAAAACATGTCAAGAAGTACCCCATACAGTATGCAGTTCATATTTACAATGGCAGCACTAAAGCTAAAATATAAATAATGATTCGGAAGCCAGCCACTTGTTCTCAGGCAAAGAAAGTACTTTTGTGTTATTTTCAATCTGTTATAACTTTGTTATTCTGAATCAAAGGCACATTTGAAAGGATATCCAGAATTAATTAGGTATGATGGTAGGCAGGGAGGCAGTCCCACACAACTTAGCCATTAATTACACAATCTTGTATCGTAAACTGATTATTTCAAGTATACTAATACTGCCCTTCCAATGGCAGACTGTTAATTTCACACCTGCAACGTATTTTATATTCCTTTCCTATCTCTCAAAGCACTTGAAACAGAGCTAATTCTTTGGAAATCCTTGCATTTTTTTTTTTTCACTTCTTTAAACCCAGACTAATTGGAGAGAGAAAGGGAATTAGTCACTGTATTAAATAATCCTTGTTGTTCCTCTTTTGCATTCAGTTGCAAATTATGCATTTCAATCTGCTTGGAGAAGAGTAGAGGCTCTTCTCACAGTGTAATACACTAATGATCATGAAGATTAATTCCTCTTCTTAAGCTATTGGTGCTGATCAAATAGGGTAGAATAAAGGCTTCAAGGAATTGTGAATTTACAGCCTGGAGAATAAAAAAGAAAAGAGAGAGAGAAAGGGGAGGGAGGGAAGGAGGGAAGGAAGGAAGGAAGGGAGGGAGGGAGGGAGGGGAGGGGAGAGAGGAAGGAAGGAAAGAAGCAGAGGGAGGAAGGAAGGAAGGAAAGAAGGGGAGGGAGGGAGGGAGGGAGATAGGAAGGAAGGAAGAAAGGGGAAGAAGGAAGGAGGAAGGAAGGAAGCAAGGAAGGAAGGAGAAAGGAAGGAAGGGGAGGAAGGAAGGAAGAATAGGGAAGAAGAAAGGAAGGGAAGGAGAAAGGAAGGAAATGGGAGAAGAAAGAAAGAGAAAGAAAGAAAAAAGAAAGAAAGCAAAGAAAAGAAAGAGGGAAAGGGAAGGGAGAAGGAAAGGGAGGAAGGAAAGGAAAGGGAGGAAGGAAGGAACAAAGAAAGGAAGAAAGAAAGGAAAAGCAAGGGAAAGGAGGGAGGGAGGAAGGAAGGAAGGAAGGAAGGAAGGAAGGAAGGAAGGAAACACACCATGCATAAAGCAGTAGAGTGGAGAGACTCGGGGAGGCGGTTCTTTTTTGTTGTTTGTTTTGTTTTTGAGACAGAGTCTCGATCTGTCGCCCAGGCTGGAGTACAGTGGCGTGATCTCAGCTCACTGCAAGCTCCATCTCCCAGGTTCAGGCCATTCTCCTGCCTCAGCCTCCCGAGTAGCTGGGACTACAGGCGCCGGCCACCACGTCCAGCTAATTTTTTGTATTTTTAGTAGAGATGAGGTTTCACCCTGTTAGCCAGGATGACCTCGTGGTCCCCCTGCCTCGGCCTCCCAACGTGCTGGCATTACAGGCGTGAGCCACCGCGCCCGGCCCAAGGCGGTTCTTGATGGTCAGAGACTTGGAGCTATTCCTGGCTCTGTCACTTACTCTGTGTGCAACTTGTTTTCTCAATTTGCAGCTAGGCAGCGGGTTCTGTGGCATAATCTCTTAATACTTGGCAAAACCACAGGTTGCCAGAATCATGAAATTTTAGATAATACATGGAATTTGGGACATCTAGTCCAAACATTATATTTTCAAATGAAAGAATTCAAGCCCAGGAGGAAGAGGATCTTATACAAGGTCTAGTTTGTATCAATAAATTGTTATCTGAGGATAACCAAGTAGCAGAGATTTGCCAGGAGGGACAGATGAGGAAGGGGATCAGGGAGAAGAAGGTGGTACTTGAAACAAGATTAAGAGGAAAACAACAACAACAACAACAACAACAACTGAAAGGAATCACAAAGGATGATAAAAGCAGGAGTTAAAAGCAACTCAAAGGCTCAGGCAAAATACCAAAAATTGGTGGTATTGCCGCCAAAACAAAAAAAAAATTGAAGTACATTTCATTTATTTCTCTAACCTAGGCAGTAAATTGTGCTTTTACTCTATTGTTTTAAGCATTTCACAGAGAAATTAAAATCAAAACCAATTTTTTAAAAACCTGTATTTTCTAGAAATTTCATATACATTTTTGGTGCTGTTGGAATGATTGCAGAGACAACCTAGTCTTGGGTCCATGATGAAATTTCCAGCTCCAAACAACAAATTTTATCCATTTGTATATTTTCCCAACGTATATATGCATTATAAATTTTGTCCTACCATATTTTTTTTTTAATTGCATTTCAACAAAAAGATGATCAACAACAAGATCACATTGTTTATGTCAAGGGCACACAGGAGCCAATTGAAAGATCTCTCAATGGTCAAAAATGGACCAAGTTGAGCAATAAAATAAATGAAGTAGTATTGGATTAGACGTTGATTATAAATAAATATTCATGAGTCCACAAGGATATAAAGAAACCATTGAAGAAACAAATGAGGATGAATAGACAAATTCCTACGCAGAAGAATTTCAAATGATTTATGTAGATACTCTTGCCCTCAAGGAGGTGGAGAATAACATCTCACTCCTAAAGTGTGGGCTATAATAATGATACCCTTCCAAAGAGGGTAGGGTGGAAAAGGAAGGAGAAAAAGGTCATGTTAAGGGAGAGAAACCTGACGAACACTACCTCAGTCAAGTGATCAAGATTAACATCAACAGAGGTCACTCATATTGATCATATATACCCTTGGTGAGATATAATGAGAATGGCTATTTATTTATTTATTTTTTATTTTTTGAGACAGGGTTTCACTTCCATCAGCCAGAGTGGAGTGCAATGGTGCAATCTTGGCTTACTGCAACCTTCGCCTCCTGGGCTCAAGTGATTCTCCTGCCATAGCCTCCCAAGTAGCTGGGACTACAAGTGTGTGCCACCACACCCAGCTAATTTGTGTATTTTTTGTAGAGACGGGGTCTCACTATGTTGGCTAGCCTGGTCTCAAACTCCTGGCCTCAAGTGATCCGCCCACCTCAATCTCCCAAAATGCTGGGATTACAGGGATAAGCCACCATGCCCAGCTGAGAATGGCCTTTTAATTCTGTGGGGTTTTTTCCCCAAAAATCTAAAATCACAGCCTAATTATTAAAATTATGAAAAAATCAGACAAATTCAACTGAGAGAAAAACCTACAAGATTCCTATCAAAGTCATCTAAAAGAAGGAAAGTCTGAGACACTGTCCCTGCAAGAGGAACCTAAGAAACAATGATGACTAAATGTAGTGTGTTATCCTCTGCAGGGTCAGAGAAAAGACATTAGTAAAATCTTAAAGTGGCTGAATAAAATATGGTCTGTAGTGAATAATAATATATGAATATTAGTTGGTTAATTGTGACAAATATACCATGCTAATAAAACTGCTGATAATAAGGGAAACTGGGTGTGAGGTATACAGGAAGTCTCTGTACTGCCTTTGCAACTTTTCTGTAAATCTAAATAGATTCTAAAATATTAGGTTGATTTTAAAAAATTAAAAGGTCCTTATTTAGTTGTACAATAATGTTAACATTGTCTAAATAATTAAACTTGCTTCTTGTCAAATCTCGCCTCCCTCACCCCTACTGGGAGTTTCATTAGTATTTTGCGTGAATGCCTACCTGTGTTCACATAAAGAGAGAATCAATCCCATTTTTTATCTTTTGACTTGAGAATGGGTTTTCTGACATTTCAACAGAAGAACAGATGTTCAAAAACAAACCAAAATGGCCAAATGTTATTGTACTTTCTGAACCTCAGACGACATGGGCTGGAATATGACCTGAGTCTATAAGTTTAATGCCTCGAAGAGGAGTTATCCTCCAGAGGACTATAAATATATATGACTGTAGAGTGAACAGAATTTTTTTTGAAAGCTGGTCTAGCTACAAATCTAAAATAGACCATAAGATTGCAAAAATGAATGTAGCTTGACTACAGTCTCCAAGGTACAGAAGAAGAGAAAGACACTAAAAACTGTGGGATAACAAGACACATTGAGATTACATCCTTGGCTAATAACTTTTCCTTTTGCCTGATACTTTCCCTCCTGATATTTGAAAGACATAGGGAATAAAATTTAATTGAAAATGGGAATTCCTAATGTAATTTAAATTCTCAATACATAAATGGGTATATCAGAAAAATTTCACTAATTTTTAGTGTTACTAAAATAAGAAAAAGGTAAACCCCAGTTATATTATGTACAAGTCTTTTGTATCCGTAGAGAGTTACAACAATACCAAAATCAAAATCAAGATGGCAGAGAAGGGCTTTTCCTTGGCTCCTTTTGGAGCAGGTTCCAGGGCACAGTCCAAGACAGAGATCGTAAGTCAGTTCATTTGTCATTTAGATAATAGAATATTGTATTTTTTTTGAAGTAGGTAATTAGTGCAGTTTAATTTATGGATATATTTTAAGGTTTTCTCTTTTTTAGTAGAGATGAGATTTCTGTGTTCCTCAAACAAATTTAATATGGAAATTTTCATGATAAAATTTGAACATAAAAGACCATTTTGCTAATCCTAGTCTAAAATTGTTTTTTATTCCTTTATCTAGAAAAATGATATTATACAAATGAATTCTGAATTATCTAGATAATTTTGCATGTAACCTTTTGGAGACAGAAATTACCCATCATAGAAATACTATTTAAACTTCAGTTACTGGGAGTCCTAGCAGTGTGAGGCTTGCCCTTCCTCTGGAAGCAAGTGGCAATATAACAGGCCCCTAGAGAGAAGGACATTTGAGGAATACAATGATGTTTTCACACATGCTTGAGACTTAGCTACTGATTCCTTGCAATAGCATCTGATCATAGTCTTCATGCTTCGTAATTTAAAAACAGAGTACTTTAACTCTCTCCCATTCTCTTCATATGCCTGATTCCACTTAAACTTTCAGGTGTATACTTAGCATCAATTGCTCCAAGAGGCCGTTTTTGAACCTCTAAACTATGGCTGCTTCTCTCTTACACACACACACACACACACACACACACACACACACACACATTCATAAACAGTACAGTATTTGTTTTGAAATTTAGAAATCACATGTTAAATGTTTGTCCAAATCTTTAAAACCATAATTGCAATAATTCTGCTGCTTGCCATGATGATGTAACTGATCCAGACTACCTTCTCACCATAAAAAACATAAAATTTGAGAAATTATGAGGCAAATGTTTCTGTACACTAAAAAAAAGTCTACATAAGATTGTGATATTTGAGAAAAGGGAATAAACATAATTTAGTGTCATGTTTGCTTACCCTGGCTTTCTTCCTGGGAGTACATTCTAAACCAGTGTACACAGAGGTGGATCTCAGGCAGAGTAAGGTGGTCTTGCTGAGCCAAGAAGGCTGAGATTTAAATATGGTGTTGCTGGAAGGGATGGAAATAGTAGAGCCAAGGAGAAAGGAGCTCAGGAAAAGTCTGCATAAGAGTTTCTAGTAGGTTCTGGACTGAAGGTTGAGCTGTGCCTTCATAGGAAGAGAACTCAGAAAGCCAAGGAGAAGGTGGCACCATTTGCTACAGGTCTGAGATCTTCACAGTGGTGATTGATTTTGCATTGAACTGGAAGATGAGGGAGGTCTGGTCCAACCAGTGTGTTTGTGGATTGGAAGACTCGATATTGTTAACAGTTACGATAACAATTCTCACCAAATTGATGTATAGATTTAATGAAATCCCAATTGCAACCAAAGCAGCTGTTTTTACTGATATGGGCAAGTCAATTTTATTTTATTTATTTTTTTTATTTTCTTTTTTTTATTTTTATTATACTTTAAGTTCTAGGGTACATGTGCATAACGTGCAGGTTACATATGTATACATGTGCCATGTTGGTGTGCTGCACCCATCAAC